>NW_015506196.1:210996-223820 GCF_001515645.1 Sinocyclocheilus grahami
GCGTCCAGTGTAGATACGATGTGACAGCAAAAACATTGCGAGTGTGTAGAAATGAAAAGTGGACACGGAAAATAGATGATTTAAATGTGAATGGACTGAACAGTTTTGAGTGTGTGAGTGAGTGACTGATAACTTTGTTATGGAATACACGTGTTGGTTTGCAGTGAGTTCACAGTTTTAACGTACAAGCTTACTTTAATTTATTTTCAATATCTGAGGTAAAATATCTATTCTTGCTTTCACTATGGCTATAAAGATAATGCAAAATAATATTCAAACTCACATTAGACACTTTTAACATTGAATAAAGCACATAATCATTACCTGAGATTATCACTGTCATATTTTGTATGTTGTTCCTGCCGCGACGTCGCAGAAAATAAAAACCGTTCCTAAAATAGAATCCCGTGTCGCTTATTGTTACTGTCGCGGGTGGTTAGGACAAAAAATACTTGGGATACTTTGGTAACACTTTATATGAAGCCCGTATTTATACTACATTATAAGGGTATTCTTAAGGCATTATAATGAATGCATAATGCATTATAAAAAAACGTATAATATGTTATATCAACTCATGAATAATCATAACAATAGTTATAATACATACTCTGTTAGAAATCTTATAATAGGCCGTGGCTGGATCTTCCATCAGGACAATGATCCAAAACAAACATCAAAATCAACACAAAATGTGCGGGGCAGTATGATGCAAATTTATCTGCGTAACATACTGCTTAAACGTTATATTCATCTTTGAATGATAAGGAAACATGCATGAATGAGAAAATAAAGAGTGACACACTTGCTCAAGTTATTAAGTGCAATATGCAATGAAAAATAACTCATTGCAGTGCTCGCACTGACTGACACACACAAGCACCCACTCAGAAAGCGCCTCACTCAGACAGCATGCGATCGTGAATTTGGGACGTGCATTATGTTTAATAAAGTTATTAAGTGCAATAAGCAGTGAAAAAAGCTCAATCCACTGCTCGCGCTGACCTGACACACAGCCGAAGCGCGTGCACTGAAAGCCCCTCTCAAACAACATGCGATCGCGAAAACCGATCTCTTTCCTGTTTTATTATGCTTGAATGGTCAAAAACGCACACAGTTATGTCATAATGCCCGTTGTGTGGAGTATTCAAGTAAACACAGTCGGTTATATGTTAAATAAATAAATAAATGTAAACAGTTGGGTGAAAAACGGATGTGTTTCAGTATATTGGATTGGTCTTAAAGGGACAGCAGCCTTATTTACCTGCTGCTGTCTGTAATTTTTAATGTTAATCATGTTTGATTGATACAGTGAAGACTATGGAGTGTTTTATTTATATACACTTTATTCCATTTCTGTAATATGTCTTACTACATGTTAAATAAACCTAGCCTACTATAGCTGAATAAATTAAAAGTTTATTTCATATTTATTTGTTCTGTTGTGCTTGTAATTTGCTTCTTTTTTTAATTGTAATAACAAAAATAAAATAAAAATAGCTATATCAAGGTATATATCGTTATCATGAAATAAAATGTATCATACCATGAAATAATATTTTGGTCATATCGCCCACCCCTATGTCTCACTGAGCAAAAAATGAAACTTTTGCCATGGCCATCTCAGTTCCCTGACCTGAACCCTATGGTTAAATAAATAAATGTAAACAGTTGGGTGAAAAACGGATGTGTTTCAGTATATTGGATTGGTCTTAAAGGGACAGCAGCCTTATTTACCTGCTGCTGTCTGTAATTTTTAATGTTAATCATGTTTGATTGATACAGTGAAGACTATGGAGTGTTTTATTTATATACACTTTATTCCATTTCTGTAATATGTCTTACTACATGTTAAATAAACCTAGCCTACTATAGCTGAATAAATTAAAAGTTTATTTCATATTTATTTGTTCTGTTGTGCTTGTAATTTGCTTCTTTTTTTGATTGTAATAACAAAAATAAAATAAAAATAGCTATATCAAGGTATATATCGTTATCATGAAATAAAATGTATCATACCGTGAAATAATATTTTGGTCATATCGCCCACCCCTATGTCTCACTGAGCAAAGAATGAAACTTTTGCCATGGTCATCTCAGTTCCCTGACCTGAACCCTATGGAAAATGAGTGGGGTGAGCTGAAGTTAAGAAGCACCAACATGGAGCTGCGAATCTGCAGGATCTGGAGAGATTCTGTATGAAGGAATGGTCTCTGATCTCTTGTCAGGTGTTCTCCAAACTCATCCGGCATTATAGGAGAAAACGCAGAGCTGTTATCTTGGGCAAAGGATGTTGCAATAATTGGAAGCCTATAATTGTGGCCAACATGAATTCGAGAAAAACATTTATTTCATAATGAAAATTTCCACTCACTTTCCAATGTTTTACTTCAAAGAAAAGTTAGAAATGTTGTGTATTGTTTTAATGAAAGATCAAAAGGATAAATGATGCAGACTTATTTTCATAGCCCCCTTTGCTCATATTTACCAAGGGTGCCAATATTAGTGGAAGGCACTGTACAGTGTAAGTGAGAAACTCTGCATTTATAGCTGTGCAGTTGTAACATCTCATCCAGTGCAACCCCCTTAAGTCAAAATCCTTGTAGCTCAAACAATATGCCGGTAGCAAAACCAAGGTTATAGGTTTGATTCATAGAGAATGCATGAACTTATAAAACATGTATGGCTTGAATGCAATGCAAGTTGTTTTGGATAATAGCATCTGCCAGATGCATTAATGTAAATATAGCATGCAACAGACGAATACAGTAGATGACAGACTGCATGCATATACAGTAAACTACACTCAGAGTAGCAGGAACAGCAAATAACGTGCACAGAGACAGATGATTTTTATCAGTTCTTAACACAAGACTAAAATATTATCTGAAAGCATGCATATTTTATGATCTTCCCTCAAGTACTGCACAAACTCTGCTCAAAGCAGAGAGCCGAGAGGTTCCAGACCACAACAACAGCACAAAGGTCAAACTGCCTGAAGGGCCACTCAACACCTACACTCTGGGATAAGCAGCTCCTATCACAAAGAGCTCACAGGACACAAGAATCTTCTCCGTGCTGGAGTTAAGGAATCAAAGTGTAAGAGAAAAAAATATGGGCAGTCAGTGAGCGTGAGAGGTTTGTGTGCGAAGAGAGTTGACTGATTGAGACCTAATGCGAGGAGTAACAGAGAAACGATGCAGCATTTGCCTCAGAGCATGGCTAAACCCTGCTGTGTCAATCTATTTCTCGCCACACCTGCGTCTCATTCAAATGCTTTATTGTTCGCCACAGGCTCTCTGTAATTTTAGTTATTAATCTAAAATTTGCTTTTGGAGCAAGCATCACAAAAAAATCGCTCTTTTAATTTTCACCCCCTCTCAGCTTGCCAACAACAAGGAGAGTGTATTACTAAACAACACCTGACTCCAAGCCAACTGAGTATGTAGAGAGCACAAGGAAGATGCGAAAATTGAGAATTGGCAACGCGTTTTGACTCCACCGGGATAGGCAAAGCCCAATGAGAAGTGGAATGAGGGCAGAAAAATCATTGAGGTTACAACCAATATCATATGTAATTTCCAATTGGCATCGCTGTCTTTCGGCATCATCTCTTTTCCTCTCAGATGAATTGAGGTGATGCGATGCATATTGACATCCTCAAAGCAACTTTCCAGTTTGTATTTCTTGAGAGGATGTTTGTATGCGTTTATTAAACTCAAGAGGTTTAAAGAGAGTGCAATAATATAAGCATCAGGCTGCAAAAGCCTGACGAGAGACGCCGAAAATGATACGCGCAGGGATGGAGAGAGGAACAAATGATATGAGACAGATATCAATAGTGCTTCAGGGGAAAATCAACTGTCAAAACAGGCTATACTTTCAAATATTTGTGATTCCATTTGTGCTTGATAGAAATATCAATCAAATACTCTCTCTAAAGAAAGTCCAATCCCAGCTCTTCCATAATAGAAACAACAAAAAAGCAGAGCAAAACAGAAAACTCCCAGCACACCCTGCAACTGGGAGGAATATGGGTATAATGGAGAGAAGAGATTGAATTCAGATCCTCCGTCGGGCTCTCCGAGGTCCTTGAGCTGATAATAATCTGCCGTACTTGCATATGCAAAATCCTCAAGTCTCATTAGCCTGAATCCTCCTTGGGACAGCTTATTTTCCCCCCGACAATCTAAGTATAAAATATCCATGCCAGATGCTTTAGGAAGTCAGAACAGAGCCTCTGTGGCTCTTGGCGGACAGTCCCTTTATATTAGAGAACTGCACTTTTAAACTGTTGTCTTTGCTTTGTGTTGGTGAGCGACGATTAAATTACAAGTAAGAGGACAGAGTGGCATGGTGGCCTGACATACAAGGCAATTATGGGATGCATAAACAAACATCTGTAATGGCTGAAATGCCCTTTTTCCGCAAGGCTGCTTTTCCTCGTCGGTTTTTGATGATGCTTTTTTTCTTCTTGTTTTCTTCCCTGTACTTGCAGACTCATCATATGTTATAGGTCTGGGAAGTCAATTTTCTTTCTAGTGTATCTAACCATATCAAAGAGTAGCACTAATGAAGCGCACACACATCCACAGAAAGCTCTGCCTGCATTTATACTGCAAAGGTATAATTGTGTAAATTTTTTGACAGATCTATTTACATTCTATTAAGACTTAAATGACTGTGTTTATATTAATAACACACAAATGTGCTAGGTTAGTTAGCACTACATAGCACTGTTAGAACTTTAGAAGTGCTCACAAGTGTGCTCACGGGAACTGAAATGAGAATGTCATATAGGGTGCAAAACTTTTGAATTAAAATGTAAAAAGAAAGGTATAGATCATTTCTTAAAGGGGTGGTTGATTGCGATTTCACTTTTTAAATGTTAGTTAGTGTGCAATGTTGCTGTTTGATCATAAACAATATCTGCAAAGTTACAAAGCTGAAAGTTCAATGCAAATGGAGATATCGTCTTTTAAAAATCTGGCAGTTTAATGCCTACAAAAATGACTGGTAAGGGACTACAACGAGTTACTTCCCGGGTCCGTTACGTCAAGAACCCAGAATTTTACATAAACCCCGCCTCCGGGAACACGCAGCAAAGGGGGCGAGGCCATGCTGCACTGCTTTAGAGAAGAGGAAGAGAAAACTAGGGGTGCACGTACAAATCTATTCATATATGAATCGCGGTTCTGTCTTCTAACGATTCTAATGGATTCACAAGTTTCAAAATCAATGTTCTAAAGCAGCGTTCTCATCCTGTTCCTGGCCTCGCCCTGCTCTGCACACGCTCTGCATCTCTCTCTCTCTCTCTCTCATTCAGATCATCAGCTCAGTGAATACACTTATTTTCACATACTATAGTTATGAGAAGCGTTATACATGGACGTGCGTGTGGTTGCCGAACTGTATTAAAGCTTTAATTAGAATACAACCGTATATTAAAAGCTAACAGAAGCAGTAGCATTTACAAATAACAGCGTATCTAAAAGTATGAGACAACAACAAACAAAAATCTTAGGCCTACCATTAAAAGCCGTGCTTGCACAGGTTCTGCGCGATCCTCTTCACTAATATCCTCTGCGTCTCAATCGGACTCAAATTGATAAGCAATATAGATGACATCATTGTTTACAATACATCCGAAGCACATGCCGCTATGTTGAGGGGCGGGATGTTTAGACGCACCCTAGAGATGGTTTAGCCAATCACAACACAACACACAACTAATCAATCAGAGCCCATCATGTATTTCTGAGGGAGGGGCTTCATAAAAACAGGAAATGATCAGTGCGTTCAGAGGAGAAGGGACAGAGAGGTGTGGAATAAATGTAAATTATGTGAAAAATAATGCGTTTTTTAACAAACGAAGCATTTACACATGTTAGACTGCACCCCATAAACACAATCAAGCCTATAAAAAAACAGTCAACCACCCCTTTAAATGCCACCTGTAAAGAAATGTATAAACACCCCTTCAAGTAAAGTGTTACCAACATTTTTAACATTTATTTATTTTTATTTTGTTTCGTTTTGGAATGATGCATCAAAATTGATTTGATATATCTCATCATATTTAAGAAATGTTCTGAACCAGGGTAGGAGAACACTTTTTTTTTTTCTCAGAATGCATTACCTGCATTGCATTTCTTGTCATACCAATTCAACTTCTTGTGGGTGTGACCAATTCAATACAAATTCACACTCATTAATTAAATAGGACACAAATCTTTAATTCTGAATTCTGCCAAGAATGCAAATAATTCTTCAATGAAAATTTCCATGATTCACACATATTAAATCAGTTGTATTTAAATATGTTAGGTTGTACATTGATTCGTAATATTCATGCATATACATGTGATTATTTGCAGCGCTCGCATTTACCATTTAAAATGTGACATTACACTAATTCTGCACATTAGTGAAATAATGATTTCTCAATCATGTCATTCATGTTTAAAAAACTGCCTTGAGTATATCAGTGAAAGGCCAGTTTCACCCATTTTAAAATGACTTATTCTCTTTATTCTTCTCTATGCATACTGTATTTACACATATAGCTTGATATCTTCATTTACTTCAATACACATGCATGTTTGACAAAATAATATTTACAGTCAATCACAGTGAATATTAACAATAAAACACTGTGAAATAAGCGAAATGTTAAAGGTGTTTAGACTTAGGTCAGATATGAGATACATCAAATTCAGAGCCACATATGAAAGTGAACAAAATCCGACAATCTCTCTCTCTCTCTCTCTCTCTCTCTCTCTCTCTCTCTCTCTCTCTCTATATATATATATATATATATATATATATATACACATATAGGCTATATATCCATATTGATCTGCTGTTGATGTTTACCCATATGCAACAAGATCCAATCTGCAACACACATCCACCAGAAAAATGAAATAAAATAAAAAATCTGACTTGGTTGAAAGTGTAAATGCACCCTTTCTCTACACTTCAAAATAGATTGATGCTGTGAAACCACACCACATAAAGCTGCTAGCCTGTTAATGTTGCATCACTTTCAGCTAGTGCTCTCCAGGGCCAAATCTCAGGATATGCCGTCAGCTTCCACACACTCCCTCCAAACACACACAGTTATCATAGATCCTTATGATGAATGTCAGTGTCATAACATTAGCCATAGTGGGCAACACAGGCACGGAAGGCTTAGCACTCATCACAGGCTCCAGTGATTCAGGGCCACGTGGCCTATTAGATGCGGACAGGAAATGGTACCGAAGTCACAGACGCAGTTGCATTTGTCAGCATTATTAAGAGAGGAGCTGGCTGGCAACTATCTTGCTCGAGAGCCGAGGCGAGGATGCCATCTTGGAAAGGTCACAGGCTGCCTTGCTATCCTCCCATTTGTCTGTTTGATTAAGTCTGGCAATTAGAAGACTTGGCCGCCACACTCACAGTCTCCTATATCAGAGAGAGCCAGATTGGATACAAACTAATCACAGAACAGTCCTAAGCAGAGCAGATGAAATGGTGGGAAAAGAAAAGAAAAGAAAGAGAAAATAACGCCAAGATGGGCCAAGATTGTAGACAGGCTGATGAAATAATCAGTGATGGAATAATACACAAGATGGAGAAAGAGAGATAGAGTTGGATCTCTACCTAGCTGCCTTCTGATAATTAAGCAATCCGGCTATTCTGGAGTATGTCTTGCCTGCCTAACACACACACACACACAAACCGCACACGGTCAGAAGCATTGCTTACACAAGCATGATAAGCATATAAACAGATCCTTACATAACCACACACACACACACACACAAGCAAACACACATTCAATCTAGAGTTTGGGGCATAAACGCAGTGACACAAGGCTAATTTAAGAGGAGCTGTAGGATATAGGCTGTGTACTCCCAATTACCAACAGTGAGAGTGTTTACCTGAGGAGTGAGGGGTAGAGAGATCGAGAGAGAGGAGATGATGGAGCCATGGCACTCATACATTCTGTCATACAGCTTTATTCGCTTCTCAATAGGCATTCAGACTAGTGGAAAGAAAACATCCAAAAGACACATTGTTAAGCGTTTCTTTTATAGCACTTTATCTATTTGTGTCAATAGATTTCAATTACAATGCATATTTTTTAAAGGCCGTTTTCTCAAAATGAGTTTTTTCTCCTATACGGAGCCATACATCTCCACTTCAGTAGCACTTACACACACCAGACTTTACATTTGTATTCCTGTCTATATCCTGAAGGTTTTTACAGAGGTATCTGTTCATATATAATTTGCTTGATTAAATATAACATTTTATTCCCCCCAAAAATTATGAAAATATATTGTTTTTTTTTATATTTTCTGAATTATGAACTGACAAAAATGAGATACCCAAAATTCCCTCTGTAAAATCATGTGACTCTAATAGGTCAAAAAAATGAAACAAGAATTTTGAAACTGACTTCATCCAGTGTTCAGATTTTTTAACTAGATATTTATGCAAATTAGCGCATATTTAATTAAATAATGCTCTATTTGCATATTTTACATACATTTTAGAAAACTTGTAATACAAAAAGAAGTTTGTAATTATCAATGTAATTAATCAACTGTGTCAGTGAGGCAATAACTATTAGTTGATTTTTTTACCCTATTCACCTGCAGTGTCTCGCCTTAAAAAAAATAATATTTGCAGGTCTTCACAGTGGATATTAAAAATAAAACATTGTGAAATAACGAATTGAATCAGATATGTATCAGCTTTAGAGCCACATATGAAAGTGGTTGAAATCCGATGTTAAAAAAATCATATTGGTTTGATGTGTGAGGTTACTGTTTACCCATATGCAACAAGATCCAATCTGCAACACACATCTACCTCCCAAAAAAATCTGAATTGGTTGAGAGTGTAAATGCACCCTTTCTCTACACTTCAAAATAGATTGATGCTGTGAAACCACACCACATAAAGCTGCTAGCCTGTTAATGTTGCATCACTTTCAGCTAGTGCTCTCCAAGGCCAAAATCAGGATATGCCGTCAGCTTCCACACACGCCCTCCAAACACACACAAATATCACAGATCCTTATGATGAATGTCAGTGTCATAACATTAGCCATAGCGGGCAACACAGAGGCACGGAAGAGTTAGCACTCATCACAGGCTCCAGCGATTCAGGGCCACGTGGCCTATTAGATGCGGACAGGAAATGGTACCGAAGTCACAGACGCAGTTGCATTTGTCAGCATTATTAAGAGAGGAGCTGGCTGGCAACTATCTTGCTCGAGAGCCGAGGCGAGGATGCCATCTTGGAAAGGTCACAGGCTGCCTTGCTATCCTCCCATTTGTCTGTTTGATTAAGTCTGGCAATTAGAAGACTTGGCCGCCACACTCACAGTCTCCTATATCAGAGAGAGCCAGATTGGATACAAACTAATCACAGAACAGTCCTAAGCAGAGCAGATGAAATGGTGGGAAAAGAAAAGAAAAGAAAGAGAAAATAACGCCAAGATGGGCCAAGATTGTAGACAGGCTGATGAAATAATCAGTGATGGAATAATACACAAGATGGAGAAAGAGAGATAGAGTTGGATCTCTACCTAGCTGCCTTCTGATAATTAAGCAATCCGGCTATTCTGGAGTATGTCTTGCCTGCCTAACACACACACACACACAAACCGCACACGGTCAGAAGCATTGCTTACACAAGCATGATAAGCATATAAACAGATCCTTACATAACCACACACACACACACACACACACACAAGCAAACACACATTCAATCTAGAGTTTGGGGCATAAACGCAGTGACACAAGGCTAATTTAAGAGGAGCTGTAGGATATAGGCTGTGTACTCCCAATTACCAACAGTGAGAGTGTTTACCTGAGGAGTGAGGGGTAGAGAGATCGAGAGAGAGGAGATGATGGAGCCATGGCACTCATACATTCTGTCATACAGCTTTATTCGCTTCTCAATAGGCATTGTGGGGAATTTGGATAAGCTGTATGTGTCCGTTTGTGTATGCACAGATCTGGGTCTGTTTACATGCGCTTTAAAAGTTTGTTTTCAGTATGACTGAAGCAGTCTTTTTTTTTTTTTTTCTCCAAACGTTTTAAGGAGAGGTCATATATACTGTTGTTCAGCGAAATTGATTGCTGGTGAAATTAAGTATTTTCAAAAGAATTCCAAAGGACTGGGAACTTTGTGTGAATGTACCACGTTTTGCATTCCACTGCACTGCTTGTCCATTGTTTTTCTATGTAAACATGCTAGATGGACACGTTTGAGTGTTACACTCACATCTTGCATTTTTTGCAACATAAGACACAGCATTCTAAAAGTGTTTTCAAAAATGCGTCTCAAGACATTATATATATTTTTTACCATTCCACTGCCTTGCTTCTCACTTTTTTTATCTGCAAAAATGTGTTCTGTGTGAATGTCTCCTTATGTTGTTCCAAACCTGTATGACTTACTTTCTAATGTGGAACACAAAATAATATATTTTGTAAAAATGCATCTTTTGTCCATAAAATAAAAGTCAGTGGGGTCTAATATTGTTTTGACCGCAACATTGTTCAGATTATCTTCTTTTCTGTTCCGCAGAAGATCATCACACAGGTTTGGAACAACATAAGGGTGAGTAAATGAGAACCTATTATTTTTTATTATTATTATTATTTCGTGTGAACTATACCTTTAACATCCAGTGGTAAATATTTGCACATCTCAGTATATTTCTGTGTATATATGCATTTTTGTGTGTAAGAACAGGATGTATGTGATGCTTTTCCTCAGAGGCAGAGATCACAGAGCCACCCCTCAATGTCAGAAATATTTTTTTTTCTCCCCGTGGCAACTTGTCAGTGGTGTGCACTACACACGGGCACCTAGCCCAGCACAAGGGCTGACCTTGGGCATGCACACAAGTGCTGAGCCTGGCGTCTGGCGCTCCGCTACGCCTGACCGCCGAGGGTGTGGGAGGAACTCCAACAGGGTTCGCCATGGGGAACTGAACTGAGAAGCAAAAGAGCGCACGTATCCGGTCCGTAGAGGGGAGTTCTACAGATGTCTGCTATCGAGGCGCCCCGCGCCAATGCCCAAGAAGATGCCATTCCTTTCGTAGAGTGTGCTCTCACTCCGAGGGGACATGGTAAACGTTGGGCCTGGTATGCCAAGACTATAGCCTCCACTAGCCAGTGGGCAAGTCTCTGTTTGGAGACAGCCTTTCCCTTCTGCTGTCCTCCGAAGCAGACAAAGGGCTGGTCTGAGGTCCTGAAGCTCCGCGTACGGTCCACGTAAATGCGCAGAACGCGAACGGGCCAGAGCAGAGCGATGGCTGGGTCTGCCTCCTCCCGGGGCAGCGCTTGCAAGTTCACCACCTAAAAGGCGTGGTGGGAACATTGGGCACATATCCAGGCCGGGGTCTCAGGACAACGTGAGAGTTACCCGTTCCGAATTCTAGGCAAGAATCGTTGACCGAAAATGCCTGCAGGTCCCCCTAAGACTATAGCCTCCACTAACCAGTGGGCAAGTCTTTGTTTGGAGACAGCCTTTCCCTTCTGCTGTCCTCCGAAGCAGACAAAGAGCTGGTCTAAGGTCCTGAAGTTCCTCGTACGGTCCACGGAAGTGCGCAAAGCGCGAACGGGCCAGAGCAGAGCGATGGCTGGGTCTGCCTCCTCCCGGGGCAGCGCTTGCAAGTTCACCACCTAAAAGGCGTGGTGGGAACATTGGGCACATATCCAGGCCGGGGTCTCAGGACAACGTGAGAGTTACCCGTTCCGAATTCTAGGCAAGAATCGTTGACCGAAAATGCCTGCAGGTCCCCTACCCTCTTGACCGAGGCCAATGCCAGAATGACAATCTTCAATGACAGAATGACAGAAACCTAAGCTCTACTGACTGCAGAGGCTCGAAGGGCTCCTCCTTCAAGGCCGTCAGGACCGAGGGGAGATCCCAAGAGGGTAACAGGTGAGGGCGCAGAGGATTTAGCCTCCTTGCCCCTCTGAGAAACCTGACGACCAAGTCGTGCTTCTTCAAAGACTTACCATCTACTGCCTCGTGATGTGCGACAATGGCGGCAACATACACCTTAAGGGTGGAGGGAGACAACCTTCGCTCCAACCCATCCTGCAGGAAAGAAAGCACGACTCCGATCGGGCATCTACGGGGGTCTTCTCGGCGGGAAGAGCACCAATTGACGAACAGGTTCCACTTCAGCCTGTAAGCGTGTCTGGTAGACGGGGCTCTAGCCGACGTGATGGTGTTTACCAACGCTGGAGGTAGCCCACCTAGAACCTCCGCGTCCCGTCCAGGGATTTCAAGTGGAGATTCCACAAGTCTAGACATGGGTGCCAGAGGGTGCCCCCTCTCTGAGAAAGGAGATCCCTCCTCAGAGGAATTTGCCAAGGAGGGGCTGTCGCGAGGAGCATTAGTTCGGGGAACCAAGTCCGACTGGGCCAGTATGGCGCTACCAAGAGGACCTGCTCCTCATCCTCCCTGACCTTGCACAGTGTCTGTACGAGAAGGCTCACTGGGGGAAACACGTATTTGCGTAGGCCCGAGGCCAGCTGCACGCCAGTGCGTCCATGCCGAGGGTCCCCTCTGGATTGCTGTGAACCAATCGAGGATTCACAGCAATCCCCAGGATTGCTGTGAACCAATCGAAAGGACGGGCGCATTGAAAGATGCGTCTCTGCATCAACATCCTGAACGGGAGCTTGTGAAGGGCCCGGTTCAGCACGCGCAGGTCCAGGATTGGTCGTAACCCTCCGCCTTTCTTGGGTACGATGAAATATGGGCTGTAAAACCCTGACCTCATCTCGGCTGGAGGG
>NW_015506196.1:223905-225147 GCF_001515645.1 Sinocyclocheilus grahami
GCACAGAGGTGAACCGAATGCCCCTGAACTAGGGAGGGCGCCGGGCGAATTGAATCGCGTAGCCGTGTCTGATGGTTCTCATGAGCCAGCGAGACGGCCTGGGAAGCGCTAACCAGGCCCCCAGCGACCGAACAAGCGGGACCAGGGAAACCACCAACGTACCCGCAGTGGGGCAGCGAAGTGGAACACAGGGACCCAACCCGGGAGGCCGTGTGTCCCAGGCTAGGTTCTGAGTGTGCGGCGCGCCACTTACCTGGCTCCACGGGTGGGCAGGCGGCTCGTGAGGATGCATAGCGTCCCTGAACCGGACCCTGCTGCCCATTGGCGAAAGGAGAGGGGGATGGCCGTGTGGAGACTGGGTCTCATGCACCGCCATCTTCGCCCTCTTGGGACCCAGAGACAAAGGAAACTGCTCTTTTATTGAAGTTTTGGGTACCACTGGTTGGGTAGCCAGTGGCGGAACAAAAAAAAACGGGAACAAAGGATTCTCCACCTGGCCCTCCTCTGGGGGAAGGAGTGGTGCGGTCACCATCTCCTGAAGAGCAGGATCCCAGAACTCTGGGTCGCCCGTCTCAGGGACGCCGCCTGCCCTGGCGCTTCACGGGCTTGGCAGGCTCGTTTTCCTGTGGCCAGCTCCACGCTGCGGCCGTTGTGAAGGTTGCTGCTGTGGCCGCGCCGGAGCGGAGGTGGAGGCCGCAGGAGGGCGCCCTCGGCGACGAGCAGACAGAGGGGCTGCAGCCGGCGGTGGGGTGGAGACAGCAGCAGACCACCAGGGCAGGATGTGTCGAAACGCCTCCGTCTGCTTCTGCGCGGCGGAGAACTGTTGGGCAAAGCCCTCCACCACTTCGCCAAATAGGCCGGCCTGGGAGATCGGGGAGTCCAGGAAGCAATGCTTGTCGGCCTCCCTCATATCCGCCAAGGTCAGCCATAGATGGCGCTCCTGGACCACCAACATGGACATCGTCTGACCCAGGGCCCGCGCTGTGACTTTCGTCGACCTAAGCGCGAGGTCCGTCGCAGTGCGCAGTTCCTGCAGCACACCTGAGTCAGCACCACCCTCGTGCAACTGCTTCAACGCCTTGGCCTGGTGGACTTGCAGGAGGGCCATGGCGTGCAGGGCGGAAGCGGCCTGTCCAGCGGCACTGTAAGCCTTAGCCGTCAGAGCGGACGAGAACTTACAGGCCCTGGACGGAAGGCGTGGACTACCTCTCCAGGCGGCGGCGCTTTGCGGGCAGAGCTGCA
>NW_015506196.1:225324-226526 GCF_001515645.1 Sinocyclocheilus grahami
CTCATCTCCAGAGCCTAGCTCGCCCTCCGATGCAGCGATCGACATCCTGTCGTCTGCCTGCGCTCCGCACGAGATGCTGGGCCCGCCCTGTCCGAGGAACCAGCAAACTCGTCCGGGAACACCAGGCGGTGCGATGCGCTAGAGGAATGAGAGGCCCGCGGAGACATACTCGACGGGGAAGCTCTCACCGTGATCCTCAGATCTCCCTGACCATGAACCGAAGTAGCCCTCTGAGAACCGGAGGAGCTAGAACGGGGCATGGCAAGGGGGATACCCCACCGTTTTACGAGGAGGCATTTAGACCGCAACACTGCGATGGTCATGTTCCCGCACTGAGAACATGACTCATCCATGAGCGCTGCCTCAGCGTGCTGCAAGCCCAGGCACGAGATACAGTGATCATGACCATCAGATGAAGCCAGGAAGCGACCACATCCAGAAACGCACGAGCGGGAAGCCCACGACGCTCCGACGCTCTCGGGCGAGATCCCTTGCGACTGACGTAATGTCGAACGTGACTGACTGAAAGGGAACTCGGCAGCTTGTTCTTTTTGTGTGGAGAGCCCTGGGTGACTATACAAAAGTCATAAAGCCCCTTGTTTGCCACAGAACTCCCACATAATTTTATAATGGCTAAATGTATGCCTAGATTACAGATTGAGGTCCACAGTGAAGAGCTTTTGTGACTCCTGCTGCTGAATGAAGACTTGTTCTTATTAAGTTGTAGCTGTAGCAATGATTCTTTCTGAATGTGTGGTGTTTCTATATTTGCTACATTGTTACATTAAATATTCATTCACTCTAGAGTTCATTAAATTATTTAAATAGTTTTCTCTTTCCATAGCTGTCAATCTTTACACATGCTTTATCTCCATCCCTTGGATAGGGGACAAATCGAAACATTATCAACCGCAAACACCAGCAGCCCCCTCATTCTCTCTGGTGATCCTGTCCCTCCTACCTGCCATGAGGACAACCATTAAACCTCTAACCCTTCCTCTTAACTCTAAAAATAACAGTGCAGCTGAATCTGGTGTGTTCTTGGACTATTTTATCTGAAAATAAAACTAGGACTACTCTCAAAAAAATGTAATAAACAAAAATACTTTTATAAAAAATAAAACATCAGAACTATCTAGATGCTTATGTACACACATCCTTTGGTTTGAATGTGGGTCAGCAGCATCTTTATAGAGGAAGTT
>NW_015506196.1:228699-229545 GCF_001515645.1 Sinocyclocheilus grahami
CCATATGCTGTGGTAACTCTTTGGCTCATGCTGACCAGATTAACAGATTGTCAGTATTGAAGGCTGGTCAAGACCCAGAAAAACATTGAGCCTGTCATTCAAATTAAGCCCTGTTGATGTGGGTGTTTAGGGCCATTACCAGAGTGGGGCTCAGAATCTCCCTTGCAAAACACCTGCTTGCTGGTGTAATGCAAAAACTATGGCTTCAGACACCTGGGCCATATTCCACGTGTGAGGATAATGGCGATGTGTTTGCATGTCTGAAAATGCATGTCTGTCACCTTAATGAAATACAGACAAAGGAAATAACTAAGAGCAGAATGTTCCAGACCAGCTGCAAGAGAGAGAGGGTAGAATAGGCTAGTGTCAATCTCTTTTCAATCTGACAACTTGCACTGAATTACAAGGAGCTCGACTCCATCATCTGTAATTGAGAGAGAAAGAGGGCTTGAGCAAGACAACCGACAAGGTATAAATACTGCACTGTTGAGATTGGGATTCGAGGTTTGTCATTGGTATACACACAAATGCTGGCTCTGTACGCAAGCACACACAAACTATCTATCAGCATGCAGGGGTTAATTGATCCCACAGCACTGATACCACAAAGATTGGCAGTATCAGACGTGCTCTAACAAGAAAGCTGAAGGGTTATGAGGAAAAAGATAGAAAGTGAGGTGGAGAGTTAGAAAGATAATAAAGAAATGTGGGGGGAAAGTAAGGAAAGACCCAGAAAAACAACTCAGACTGGACTGTTTGGTCAAACTACTCAGACTCGCTCAGTGATTCTACAGACACAACACATTAACATGCATGGAAAAAGAAGATGTATGGAGTGACTTGTAG
>NW_015506196.1:230309-231724 GCF_001515645.1 Sinocyclocheilus grahami
TTTTTTTTTTTGGTATGTTTGTAAAATTATTTAAAATATTCTAGAATGTTGCAAGTATTTTTGGCTTATACAGGGTTTTATGAAAGTAGTTTTAAGACTTTAAGTCCATTTTAATAGTTTTAAGATGAAAACAGTATGTGAAAGTGACTCAGAATTTGTGCTCTGCATTTCACCCATCCAAGTGCGCACACACACACACCGTGAACACACACCCAGAGCAGTGAGCAGCCATTTTTACTGTGGTACCCGGGGAGCAGTTGGGGGTTCAGTGACTTGCTCAATGGTCTCACCACAGTCGTGGTATTAAGGGTGGAAGAGAGCACTGTAGATTCACTCCCCCCACCTACAATCCCTGCTGGTACCGAGACTCGAACCCGCAACCTTTGGGTTACAATTCCGATTCTCTAACTATTAAGCCACAACTGCCCATCGTATAGAGAACATATGTTAACATGTCTAAATGTGCATTTCTAGGGATCACACAATGAGTTCTGTTAGCAATAGTTTGAAAATACAACAGAATTCTATCACAATGCAAATTCTTCCTCAGTATTTTCGTCATTTTCCGGTGTAAAATGTCTTCTAAAATGTTCAAATTTTCTAAAATCAAGACACAGTGAAAAGCAAAATGACAGAAGATAACATGTCTTGTTTTGTGTGAAACTGATCAAAATGTTGTTAACGACTAAAACAAGAACAAATCTGCCAGATTAATCAACTAAATTCAAATGGGAAAGAAAATAAAGAATAAAATTCATTTTTTCAATTTATCATATATCAAGACTTCAACTATCTTTATTTTGCATCCCAAGTAAATGTATCTTGATTTGAGGATGT
Source organism: Sinocyclocheilus grahami (assembly GCF_001515645.1). NCBI lineage: Eukaryota > Metazoa > Chordata > Actinopteri > Cypriniformes > Cyprinidae > Sinocyclocheilus > Sinocyclocheilus grahami. The sequence continues at coordinate 231,147 of NW_015506196.1, forward strand.
TTAGATATTTGAACTTGAAAACAAGACAAACATACTGATGAAGATTATTTGCAGTGCATGCAACATTTAATGTTATGACTTTATGAATTTAAGACCTTAATCTGTAGACGGGTTAATTAAGACTTTTTAGGACCTGTGGAAACCCTGTTATACATACAAACTAATGTGAGATGCTAGTGACACATGTATCAAATCAATTCAATAATTGAATAAAAAGCATTCTTTTTAAATGGTACTCTGTACAATGATCCAGTTAGCATACAAAAGTGAGGCAAAAGAGAAAAGTACAGAAAAGAGAGGTAGATGAACGTTGTTAACATTCAGCAATCTTGACAGCAGTGCGAGATAATGAAGACACTCTGCATTCACCTCCAGACATTGTCACTTCCTTGATTGTTCTGGAGGAGAATGTTGTACTTGAGAGAATCAGCGGCCTACCCAGTGCATTTAGATTGTTTTCATCCTCTCTGTATATTAATGATTGAATACGTAGAGATCAAAGTATAGCTGTGAGGTTTTAAATTTGCCATGGAGGATGTCATCAATTGCTCTGCAAGGTTGCGGTCGTTTCATGATCT
>NW_015506196.1:231830-235039 GCF_001515645.1 Sinocyclocheilus grahami
ACATTAACATGCATGGAAAAAGAAGATGTATGGAGTGACTTGTAGGAAGAGAGATGATATCTGGAATGATTTACATGTATGAAGATTTACAAAGACACAGACATATCAGTTATGTATACTTGCACTGTAAAAATGCAAATGTAAAATCTAATCATTTAGATTTAAAATCAAAATGTTGAACAGTGTACTATTTCAGAGAGGGCCACACACAGCATTCTCAGACCTGCAAACATCCCAACACACACAAACAAGCGCCCTTGAACATATGCTAGGAACACGGACTCAAGGAAAAAAACACAGTAGCTCCAGAGCCGCAGGTCCAGCAAGCAGAAAGTCCCTGATTAACAAACCAACACTAATTAAATCACAGGCTGCTAAATCATGCCCGGTCAACTGCTCAAATTTGAGCACATTCCACTAAACGCCTCATCTTCCCTGCAGTTTGCTCTAACTGCGCTGCCAGTCTTAAATCCCCAAAATGAGAACGTGAATGAGATGGGATTACATAGCTAATGCGAGCAGATGAAGGAAAGTAGAGCACAATTTCAAAATCAAAAAGGATTAAATCACCCCGGATTCATGCCTAAATTCAGCTTGATGCGCAGGGTTCACCTGCAACGCAAATGATGCAATTACAGGTGAATACAGAAGTAAGATGATTCTGTAAAAGGGCCCATGTGTGTACCTTACCAAATTCCCTCCTTTTCTCCTCAAACACACATAAAGACTTAAAATTGTTGAGCACTGACTGAATGACCCATTTAAATGGAGAGGAATTATTTAAAGCCCAAGCTAAGAGGGAAGAAAATTTGCTGCCAACCTGCGGTGTTAAGTTCATCCCACTTTTTATTGACAGCTTTGAATTGAAATACAGATTAAGAAAATCCAGTTATTCTCTCACAAAATGTTGTAGAAATTACCTAAATGTATATATACAAGTCAAAACAAGGATGCAAAGATGCTGTTGATGTTGAAAACAAAGCATTTGCATAATTCACAGTAAATCCTACTAATGCGAATGTTTACGGGTTACAAATGAAGGGATCATTGTATGTAAGCTTCTGCGTTTGTCACGCAGGTGCGTATGAATATATTTCTGCATCACGGTGCAATCGATCGCTGCCATTCATGCAGCAGTGCACCCGTGGCTTCATCTGCGCCTTGACTCGTGTCAATTACACGTTAGACTTTACCGCGAGTGATAATTAAACTTTTGATTCCTGTGAACTTTGTGCATCTGTAATCAGGTAAGCTGCATATAACGTGCTCGGTCTGAGGGAAGAGGAGGAGGATTTGGGTACATGGAGGCGCGCGTCATTTTTGGGGGGTGTTCAGGTGAAATCTGCCAGCACGCACTGGAGACATTGTCACGTACTGTACAGGTGGGAAAGGGACCGGGGCATATAGTCGTTTTGTACAGATATTTGGATTAATAACGGCGCACTCACCTCGCTTATCTTGCACTTTGACAGTTATCTCCACTAGCGGCTGCGTCTCTCGGTCGAGCCGCCTTGATATAACCAAATCTCCGCTGTCCCGACTCACGGTGACTGGAGAGTTATCCGCGTCCGGGTGAATCAGCTCAAAACTTGCGGACTGAAACCTCACCGGGTGCAGATTCATTATGACGGAGCCGATACTCGCGTCTTCGGACACAGTGATAAGCACCGGCTCCGGCACGGAGCGAGACTTTCTCGAGAGTCGCTTATCGAGCTTAGGAAGAGCTGGCCATTGGCGCGGACTGATCTCTATATCCATATTCTGACTGGTCCGAGCGGGCCAGCCGTGGTCTCGCGCAAACACGCTGAACTTTATTGACTGCGCGAGACCGAGAATCGAGTCCACGAGGAGGATGTCGCCGGTTTTGGGCACTACATAGAAACTGCCGTTTCTCGGGAGCGCGTAGTATATGAGCTCGGCGTTTTTGCCGCTGTCAATGTCCTCCGCTTTCACCGTGTACACCACCGACCTCAGGGCCGTGGCGTCGTCCAAAGTTATTTTCACGTCTGCATGTTGGAAAGTGGGCTCGTGGTCGTTCGTGTCGAGCACGTCCACTTTAATAGAAGCAACTTCGGCCACGACGCGCTCGGCTGACGCGCAGCTCTGACAGCACAGCGCGAGACTGAGGAAATACTCAGCGCGCTCCTCTCGATCGAGAACGTTAGAGGTTTTCAGTAATATGTGTCCTCGCTTGTGATGGGCGAAGACGTGGAAATCTTCACTCCGGTCCCCCAGGAGTTTCAGGTGCGTCCCGGACTTGGAGCACCATCTCTGCGGGTCGATGCGCTTCACCGGGATACTCAGTCCGTTCACTTTTGAGCCAGTTGGAGAGTTTTCAAACACATGGCCGTGGAAGAAAGGTATTCGTTCGTCGGTCTTATTTCCCAACACAAAAGTCACACAATACGGCAACAAAATAGTCCAAAACATGATTGCAAGTTTACAGCAGTCTTCCTTTTCTCAAGCAACAGTGTTCAAATCGCAGAACATGGTGCGTGAATGCACTCCTCATTCGCTGGACTGTGATCCTTCAGAGTCTGAGCCGCAGAACTTTACCTCCGTCGCCTCGCGCTTCAGCAGCGATCTGCTCGGGCGCGCGCTTGAGCTCGCGGAGTTTCAGATAGCAGCACTACTGTGATGGACAGCGCCACGCGCGAGGGGCGGGGCTTTGGACTAGACAGGGATTCCTCTAGGACAGTGGCTCTCAATTCCAGTCCTGGGGTACCACACTGCTCTGTACATTTAGTAAGTCTCCCTTATTTAACGCACCTGTTTCAGATCATCAGCTCGTTAGGAGGGAGATCCTTTAACTGAACCGAGGGCGTCAGATAAGAGAGACATACAAAATGTGCAAAGCAGTGGTACCCCAGGACTGGAATTGAGAGAACCACTGTTCTAGGGAACTCTTTCCTATAGGATTTAGTATTTATTTGGCTTAAGCAACTTGTTAGGCTACAAAGTGCACTACGATTATAACAGATGATGCTCATGCACAGGGAAGTGAAATAATCCTGGTCAATGACAAATTCTTATTTGGCTTTCATAACGTTAATCTGCACTACACTACTTTAGGACACACTAGTGATGGAATCTATGCTCCTCATTTGTTTAATTTATGTCAACCTACAAGTCCCTATTGAAAAGGCACGTAGGTTATCGCAATACAAGTTGTTATATTCATAGTTTGTAGATATCATTTGTAAATATAT
>NW_015506196.1:235320-263108 GCF_001515645.1 Sinocyclocheilus grahami
ATATATATATATATATATATATATATATATATATATATATATATATATACATTATTTCAGACCAAACAAGTTATGAAATTCCACTAAAATGTAAATTAGCAAGGTGCAAACATTTTAATTGATTTAAAAAAAATGTAATGTGTTGTTTGTTGACACATATTGTCTTGCATATCATAGTTTCATGTATTCAGTGAATATATGACATTAGACTAACATTACACATACATTTATTAAAATATGTCTTGCCAGGGGAAGATAAGCTCCCTCAGCTTTCAATCCATCTTATGTTTTTTTTGTATCCCACTGTTGCTTTTGATTTATTCACTGAAGGATCAAAAGCATGATTTCTTTAAAGCTGCATTGAAACATTATTTGTACAGTGCTTTTTAAAGTTGACTTGAATGGACTTGACATTTGTTCACATGTTCTGTACTATCTGAACATTTTAAATGCTGTGTGCTCAAATAGAATTGAAATGTTACAACAGGCTGATGCCTTAATGCGTTTGATTGTAATAAGGCCAAACATCATGTCGGCGCAACTATAAAGCGGTACTAAACTCTAGTGTAAATGCAAACCGAACCAAACCGAACCGAGCCGTGCCGAGCCGAGTCGTACCTGCTGTTGCTATTTGTGTCAATAATGTAAATTAAACATAAATCACTCACTGTCCTTGACCGAATCGCTTTTGTAACATAATGTATATTGAATTTATGCAGTGAAGACTACACTGTAAAATCCAATAGTTTACCTTACTTAGATTTAATTAGTTATCTTTACTTAGTTGTTATACTTACTAGGTTTTATTAAGTTACAGCTACTTTCAAGGCAAATAAAACAATTGACTTACTGTTTTGAGTGACACTTACTTAAAATATTCAAGTAGCCACAAAGGAACCAATGACTTTTGGGGTTCTTAATGACTCTTGCAATGTGCTTCGTGTATTTCAGAGTGAAACAGAATATCCAGTGGGAAATAATGTAGGATGGAGCTTTGTTTTATCCATTGAGATTTGATTGGATCGTGTTGAATTATGATATTATTAGGCTTTTGAATGCTTAAAGTATTCAGCTTTAGCACGCAACCCTTCCTGCACCAGTCGCACTATGAATGACTTCTCGAATCATGCAGCTTTTCTGAGCGATCAGAGAAACAATAAAAAGTCAAACAGCATCTGAACTCTTAAGCTTTAGGTGGGAGAACTTGCACAATTGGTGGCTGACTAAATACTTTTTTTCCCCCACTGTATATCATTATTGTGATGGGGGGCCCTGCAGTTAGTCATAGCCCCGGGGGCCGGTGAGGTCTTAATGCGGCCCTGCAAACATGCTGTCAGTTTTTATATAAATAAGGCTCAATTTGACCCCTAATCAATTAACATGTTAACATATAGAACCTTACTGGACCAATAGTAAAGAATGGATATTAAAGGAATAATTCACCCAAAAATGGAAATTCGCTCAAAATGTACTCACCCTCAGGCCATCCAAGATGTAGATGAGTTTGTTTCTTCATCAGAACAAATTTGGAGAAATTTAGCATTACATTACTTGCTCCCCAATGGATCCTCTGCAGTAAATGGGGCAAGTCTGAATGAGACTCCAAACAGCCAATACAAAACATCACATGTAATCCACATGACTACAGTCCATCAATTAACATCTTGTGAAGTGTAATGCTGTGTGTTTGTAAGAAACAAATCCATCATTAAAGGAATAGTTCACCCAAAAATAAGAATTCTGTCATAACATACATACCCTGTTGTTCCAAAACTTTGAGTTTCTGCTGAACACAGAAGACGATATTTTGAAGAATGTTGGTAACCTAGTTGCTGGTTGTCACTTACTTCCATAGTATAGAGAAGAAAAAAATACTATGGAAGTCAATGGTTACCAGCAACTCTTTGGTTACCAAAATTCCAACATGAGGGTGAATAAATGATGTAAAAATGTTAATTTTAGGGTGAATTATTCCTTTAAGGGGTTTTAACTTTAAACACTGTAGCCTCTGACCAAAATATGAGCACTCTGTTGTCCTTCTCACTTAACTTTTTCAATGGCGAAAGCAGAAAGCAAGGATATTGGACTCATATTTTAGCTAGAAGCAACAGTTTGAGGTTAAAAATGTCTTTATGATAGATTTGTTTTTTTACACACACACCCAGCTTTTCACTTCATAAGATGTTAATTGATGGACTGTAGTCACATGGATTACTTGTGGATTATTGTGATGCTTTTATCAGCTGTTTGAACTCTCATTCTGACGGTACCCATTCATTACAGAGCAAGTGACGCAATGCTAAATTTCTCCAAATTCGTTCCTATGAAGAAACAATTTGGATGTCCTGAGGGTGAGTCAATTATCAGCAAATTTTCATTTTGGGGTCAATTATTGCTTTAAGACTGATTAAAGGTCAGATGACCTTGATTTTTTATTTTTTTTTTGAAGGAGGTCATTAATTCTAAAGAAGCAAATGTATTAAGTGAAACACAGCCCTATGGAAAGTTGTGACCCAATTGAATGGCATTCTCAAATGACACCGGACCCTCCAGAAACTACAACAACAAGTAGCAGAGGAACTGTTAATTGCCTTGCACAGTGTCCTTTTTAATACACATTGATTTTTATTTCCTTCACTGCTGCATTAGGCTACATCTGTCTTCGGTGGTCTGCATTCAAATTTCAATTTCAATATCTCCTCAATTGTTCTGTAATAATATTAACCTGGCCCAACACTAAAGAAGGTGCCTGTTATGAGCCACATAAGCCCACAACCCATCAACAACAGACACATGTCCATCGTGGCGGCACTAGATAAGCAAACAAAAACAGCCAGTGGGATCAATACAAAAATATTAAATTTAAAGTTGGAAACATGCCATTTAGACTTCAGAGCAAACACAATTTACTAACAGACAGAGCTGTAAATTGCATTAGTGCAAATATGGCACGACAGCAGTGTAGTGTTGGGTCGCCTGACATGCATATCTGCATTTTAATAAAAAACTGATGCTCTGTGAAACAACTAGGGAAAAAACCCTAATTTGATGTGGATTGGATATATAGCAGGAACATTAATACTTTAATAACTTAATTTATTTTAATGGGCTAATTATCTAGTCGCATTCCGCTTCATTAAGAGGTTTTACTCTTGAATGAAGTTTGACTTGATTGAGTAAGTTGCTTCACAATAGATTTTAACTATAACCATACTTAACCATACTGTTTTGAAAATGCTCTCAATATGTCTATACACTACACTGATGCTGATAAATCACTGTGTGAAGGGAAAGAAGTTTAATGGCAGGAAAGCAATATGGTCTGCTATGCAGAGATGTCCCCAAGAAGAGAGTGAATGCTTGAAATTGAGAACAGCTAGAGAAGTGTATCTCCAAAACTGTATGGAGGAGTATAAAAGATAAAGATGGACATGCAGATACCTCTCCATCACTGTCACTCACACACAAACAGTCTCTCACACAAAGGCACACACATAAATGGAAAACACAGCAAAATATGCTAAACAAAAGATTTAACTTTCTATAATTAGTCTTGCAGTTTTTGTTTTGTAAGGCTTTTTCCCAGTAATTATCTGCACAAGCTGAATCTTTGGAAACTTTGCCAAAGCTCAGTAAACTGGGAGTGTTAGCACATATTTTGCAATATACAGATGTGAGCAACTATATGGTATTTTATTGGTAATGTTCAAGCCTGAGAGGTCCACATACTCTGGAGCCTCCAGCGTTCTTCAAGCTGGTTCACTGAACTCCATTATAAGTGGATCAGTGGAAAGTCTCACGGTCAAGCAAGGGAAAATGCAACCACTTCTGTTTTCTGTGAGTGCACATGTACTTTTTACTTTCTCATCTTTTAAAGTAAAAAAAAAAATTATATATATATATACTATTAAAAAAGTTTGTCCTCTGAAAGACCAAATGTGCATTTAAAACCAGCAGCGGAACGTGTTTTGAAATTGTTTTTAATAGTCAAGGGAGTGATTGGAGCACAAGACCCATGAACATATGGGACATAATTTGTGGGCATCATTATGAAATTTCAATATGGCACACAAACCAAAATGCTGGGAAACACAGAGTGGAGAATGAGCCAAATTATACATTCTTGGGTCCGAAAATCTATGTTTTTTTTTGTTGTTGTTGTTTTTTTTCCAGTGAAGCCTCAAATAATTGTTCTGATTTGAAACAATACTTTCATGGCACATTACCCTTGACTATCCATGTCATTCAATAACATTTGTTCTGTTATTGAGGAAAGCTCGTAAAAAAATGTGTCAAAATGTGTGATAGAGTTTTACGTCTTTGCCCTTGGCTTCAATGGTTTTGCAATAACAATTTGGCTTTGAGGCATAAAAACTAATGATCGGGTCTGTCATATTTGCATATGCAGAGAGGTGGGGGTTATTGCTTTCAGTGGGATGGCAGTTACAGCGCATAATTAGAGAGTCTATCAGTTAAGTTCCTCATCAACAGCAGGGCATCGGCAGCGAAGCAGAGTATTTTCCGATAATGAGGCTTGTCACCGCTCACTTTTACCCTCATCTCCTCTTCGTAGCTCACCCAAGACACTCCAGTACGTTGGCTGGGTGTAATCAGCACACAATCATGCTCATTACATCCCTTCCCAACATAAACCTCCTCTAAATGTTCTCATCACTAACATTCCACACTGGTTCGGGAGGGGGAACAGATCTGTAAGGTCAAGTTAAGAAATAGAACCAGACATATATCTCTTTCTTTACCTATTTTAAGTTTGTGCTGAGATTTTAAACCAGATTCACCAGTCAGGTTTTGTGCCTGCCAACAAATTATATTTCGAGCCAGACCATCATTCGGTTGGCAGGATCTTCTGGTCAGCTGGTCTCTCATAAATATTACTACAGAGGAATTTCTCACTGAAGCAGAAACACCCTACCTGTGTCCTCAGTTCCCTAGGTCTTCATTTGGCTAACAGAAGCACAGGTTCCATACAATGAGTCACTGCCTTCACTAGTAGCAGAGACTGAACCCACACAGCAAAACAAGAGAGCCATGATTAAAGAGGAGCAGGCAGAGGTAGGATCAGAGCTCGGGTGGTGAGGGACATCAAATTTCCCCTGTGCTTTATGTGAGGACAGTGCCCTTGTTTTAGACATTCATTTCTTGGCCAATAAGCAAAGTGTCTAAATCCCATCCACTCGCTCTCCCATTCCTTTCTACTGAACTAAAGAGAAGTGGTGCTGAAGTGGAAAGCGACAGAGGAGGTTATGGGTTCCTTTTGCAGATCCCTGCTGGCTGAACATAAAACAGTGAGGCTTAAGTCTGCATAGAGTTCAAGTTCAATAGTCAAGATGCAAGGCTGAATTGATAGGATGACTGGCTGAAGGTTTTGCCAGTCTTTAAAGGATCTAAATAATTGTAAGGGGTCATGCTAATCTGATTCACCTTATTCCCCTACACCCCACAGGATGGGTCAATGAGACACACATACACAACCCCATCTACATACACTTCTGGTCAAAAGTTTGAAATGAGTCACCAAGGCTGCATGAGTGAAAAATACAGTAAAAACCATAATATTGTGAAATATTATTACAATTTAAAATGGCCATTTTCTATTGTTCTATATTTTAAAGTGTAATTTATTACTGTGATGGCAAAAGCTGAATTTTCTGCACCCATTACTTTAGTCTTCAGTGTCTGTTTGGTGGTCAAGAAACATTTATTCTTAAAACAATTGTGCTGCCTAATATTTCTTTAAAAAAATATTATTTTTATTTATTTTATATATTTATTTATAATTTATTTATTACTGCAATTAAATAATGTGTCTTACAGGTCTATAATAGTGTAGTCATGTCTCAACAGGTAAACATAGGCTACTTTTAATATAACATATCAGGAATACTTGAAGTTTAGCTTACCAGTAGAGAAGGAACTCTGCAAGTTCATCACATCGACTGAAACCCAAACATTCCGTCAAATTCATCCATTTTGTAGTAACATTGCCAATGTTTGTTCTTATTTTACCCCATTATCTGTCTCTGTGTATTTTGGCAAATCTTAAAATTTTTGCTTGCACTTCTGTCTGGAATCTGAATTTATTTTCCCACACCGGCTAAACACCCTCTGGCTCAGCCTGCTACAGCAGCCATGGCCCAAACTGATTTAATTTCAGTCAGACGGAAACAATAATTAGTCTTTTTAATATAGACTAAATTTAAAGCTAAAATTGTCTACAGCATTGTATGCTAACTTCAAAAGACACATGGTGTGCAATGTGTATTAATTCTTCAAATTGATTACACATTGTGTCATGTTTACTTGGACAGACAGATGAAGACTGCAGCTCAACTATGCAAAAACTAGCTGCAGCTCGATTGTAGCATTGCATGTAAATGTACTTATAGAGACTTGGGCTAATAAGCAACCACCCAGAACAAAGCAGCCATCACTCCAACCATCAACATCCTCCTATCATCACGGAGGCCTGTTCTACAAGGCCAAAAACTGCTTTTTCCCCCCACAGAATGTAAAAGTCTAATTATATTATTGCACTCAGTTGTGTGCAGATCCTTAGTATATAATATTTTTTTTAAAAAGCATGCAGCATAGATGTACAGTAAAGACAATGAAGCAAACAAAACATGAGTAGGCTCCTCCATAACCAGCAATGCACATATTCACACAGACTTTTGCTTTAGCAGGCCACTTCCGTCCCAGTCATTAAAAATCCAGAGCACTGAGATGGACATTTTAAAATGTCTCCACTCTTAATAATAAGTATTTTAGAATTGTTGCCAGTCACATTGCTATTCTGTCTAGAACAATTTATCTACAGCTGTCCATTCTAAAACTCAGACAAGCAAAAGATGAACAAAAAACAAGGGCTATTTTATACTACAGAACACCAAATAAATAGTTTCACTTGTTCATCCATCATATAAAGAAAAAAGAGGTGGACTGCTGCACTAGCCCTGCTTCCAGACAAAGTGTAATGTGTCAACACGTCGTGCCTGTTTTCATTCCTTCATAGGCAAGCATTGCATATGCAGTGTTACTGTGACAGTTAATTAGGCTAAACTTGCTACGGTGAGCGTGAAGTGAGATTTGGTTGTTGCGTGTCTGACTACAACATGACCACAAAGATACGCACAACCCAGGTTAATTGGAGATAAGTGACTGTACTGCCTACAATTCTGCACAATTGCAAAAATTTACCGATATTTCACTGCATTGTCCAGGTGAAATGAACACTATAGTGGCAGTAAAACACCAACAACTTTTGTTCTTTTTCACACAAATTATGAATACAGGAGCAGATTATAGATCAGAATCAGAATCAGAATGAGTTTTTATTGCCAGGTATGTTTACACATACGAGGAATTTGTTTTCATGACAGAAGCTCCACAGATAAAGACTTACTGTACTTTTGTGCAGTTCCTTGTAACATACTATGCCATGCAGTGTTGGGCAGTAACGCGTTACTGTAATTTGATTAAGTTTTTAGTAACGGAGTAATCTTTGCTGTCAGAATGCAGTGTTTTATCATCTAGATTTTAAAAAGGGTGTAGCAAGCCCTGTTGAGTCCAGTGCCAGTGGATTAGAGACCTGCTCTCCCGCGAGACCCGACGGCCGACGCAACAGTGTGCGGCATGGGACAAGATGGGCGAGTGCGGGTGCGGGCAGGTAGACACTCGTGTGTGTGCGGGGTCCGGGAGAATAAAATTATTCATTATTCAAAACTACCACTACTACGCAATGACCAGTCAGGAGCAGTGTTGGGGGTAATGCATTACAAGCAATGCGAGTTACGTAATCAGATTACTTTTTTCAAGTAACTAGTAAAGTAACGCATTTCTATTTTAATTTACAAGAAAATATCTGAGTTACTTTTTCAAAAAAGTAATGCCAGTTACTTTTTCCCATTTATTGACTGACAGCTCTCCTGTCCCCATATTGGGAGAAATCGGGAGTACAGAGGCGTTGTGTGCGCTGTGTAAACATGATGTTACTGTAGTTCTAGACTAAATGTGAATGTGCATTAACTCATCCCACTCACAAAAACAGATTTAGTATTCATCAAAATGAATTAAAACAGTGAAATGCAAACTCAGAATATGACGCAAACCTGCAATAATTAAATATGTTAAATAACACAAATGTATCTAATCCCATTTTATTAACCAATATATTTGCTGCTGACCTTTGATGATCCAGTTCAACCATACTAATGAGCAAAAATGACGTTTAGAGAAACTAACAATTGTGCTTTGTTTTTCTATTGCTGAAGAGTGTTTCTTCTCCTGCGTTCTACTGTACAGACGTGAATTTACTTTTGCTTCAGCCTGAGGTTTATTCATTACAGTTTTTGGTGTGAAAGGGCTTTTATATTTGCTATAAATAGAACTTATTATATTAAAAACAGTCAAGCCCTGCTTATATATAAAAAGTAACGCGAAAGTAACGCAAAAGTAATATAACGCATTATTTTACATAAAAAGTAACTAAGTAACGTAATTCGTTACTTTTTTTTAGGGAGTAACGGAATATTGTAATGCATTACTTTTAAAAGTAACTTTCCCCAACACTGGTCAGGAGTGCAGTGCTGAAATTTGCGTGCTCACGAATCCTCTCTTTATAACACACGAATTGTAGACATTATGAAAGATTCATCGTGCATATATTCATTGTGTTATAACGGAGCTTTGTGAGATTGCAATGAACTGAGATGCCATCTCTTTAGAGATTATAAAAGCGGTGCTATTTGCTGGCATTCTGCCATGCCAAACCATGTACGCAGCAGCCTATGCTTGCTTTAGTTAAAAATAGCAGTGTTTTGTGAATGTTGATGCTTTAATAACAAATATTTATCGGGAACATTTATGCTGGGATTTCATGTAAATTTCATGGATGTAGCCACAGAAAAAAAGTAATGTAACTAGTAATGTAACTAATTACTTTTGAAATAAAGTAATCAAAACAGTAACGTGATTATACGTTTAAAAGGAGTAATCAGTAATTTAACTACATTTTCAAAGTAACTTGCCCAACACTGATGTTATGACATCAAATCAATTTTACCATACTGCATGCTTTATAAACGAATGCATAATTAACATTTGAATCACATAATTATCTCCATGTGTAGGGATTTTCTGACATTGCAAACTTGCTCAGTAGCTCACCTGGTCTAGCATTGGGTGGAAGTCAATGTGGAACACAAGTAACGAGTCATTCCACGAAAGAGCTCAAAGCCTCGTTGATGGAAGCTAAAATGACACGGTTGCTTCATGCGTTTTTATCTCAATGTTTTATTTTTCTCACAATATTGTTTAGGTTTAGGGTCGGGTTTAGAGGGTAGGTGGTACATTTATCATTTTCATCGCAATAGAGCATTATTCTTTTAGTGCCACTCACCGTACATTTTATTTTTGAACTGCTGTGATACATACAACCAATGAATGTAATAAAACATCCACAGTCAAAAACATATTTCAGGTTTTGCAGAAATGTAGCTACAGTAACATATTTCCAATGAGCCTGGGTTGCAATTACACGCACACACCTGAGTGAGTCAATGGAGCATTTGACTGCATTATGTACATCTTTCCTCTTTCCAGTTTCCTTTAAACAATGTGGAGTAAGAGTCTTGAAGCTAATCCTCCTCTATTAATTGTTATGAGGATGGCTGGAAAAGGCCGTGAGCCACACCCCCATCCTCTAGCTACAGGATTTTGCTTTCTTGTCGTTCCTCTCCCTCAGTCCTGACAAGCTGGCATTATAAACAGGATAATCTTCTAATCTTTTTGTTGAAGTATACAGGGTGGAAGGGGGGGAGTCAATTCATTTCTGTAGCTCATGCAATGTTCTCTTGTTTGTCAGAGAGGCATAAACAGCAGCTGCTCAGAAGAGAGTGTTTATTAGATGAGATACCAGAAGGAAAAAGACCACAGAGCAAGTGTAGTTCTGCTAGTAACGTGTGGTACTGCATGATCCTTCAGGCTTGTATTAGTCACAGAGCGCTGTCAATCATCCGCATAGTCAGAGCTCTACACATTTACACTACATTCAGAGACAAAAGGCTGTTAGACAGTATACTTTCACTGACAAGTCTGTCTCATGATGGAAACATCACTGTAGTGACTTTTTTCCTGACCAATGGAAACCTTATTCTGGTGATATTATAAAATGTTTGTGTAGCCAACGCTGAATTATTAGCAGCCACTGCTCCAGTCTTCAGTGCCACATGATACTTCAGAAATCATTCTAATATGCTAATTTAGTGCTCAAGAAACGTTTCTTATTATAAATGATAAAAAAAACAGTTGTGCTGCTTAATATGTTTGTTGAGATCTTTTATTTATTTTTTTATATATTTTATTTTCAAGATTCTTTGATGAATAGAATACCATGCATTTATTTATTTTTTATATAAAAATGTAAAAGTCATTGTCATGTTTAATCAATTTAATGCATCCTTGCTGAATTCTAAAAAAAAACGGTTCTGTGTGTATAGCCAGCTAATTTATCCAATGATTCATGCGAGTAGTGAGTTGTCCAATGATTCATGATGCATGTGCAACATTCCAAGTGCTCTGATGGCATGCAATAGCTTTGTATGAAGAAGAGAGATACATTTAATCTGTTATTCGGTGAAAATCGTCCCTTGATCCCCTCAGTTAAGGCAAGTCATGTCACATTCAAAAAGGTACATCCAAACTTTACCATGTCGCAATTATTGACAAGACTCTTGAGGAATCTAATGCCATATGAAATCATTGTCACAACACTTACAATGTGTTTTAAATGAGTGCAAACGACAAGATTTGAGTGTGATGGCGGATGGTAAAGATGATCTATATCTCTCAGTATCACTACCCAAGGAATAGTTCTCGTTGTTTTTTTTTTGTTTTTTTTACAGCATCCAGTGGATCTGTCTATGTATGAGAGGCCCTGATGACCTCCTCAGCCATGGTGAAAGGAAGATATGGGTTATTTTTCCTCGCCGTACTGTTCTTTCTATTCTTTTCGACTGCATATGGATATATGATATGGACGTCAATTAGAGGAACTGTGTGCATATGCGTCAAAACTGATAGCACAACAGTGATAAGTCACCGGAGGAGTTTTTTGCGCATTTATAGATTTATAAATAGTTTCCTAACCTCTAGTCTCTCATTTGTTAGCAGATATCAGGCATGACAATCTGTAGTTGTTTGTTTGTACATAACTGTGTGGAACACTAAGCTCTCAGTTAACTCATTTTAGTTCAAGGCAATTAGACTGATTAAACTGACGTCTCATTGTAAAAGTTCTATGCAAATGTTTTACTTCTATTAACCAATGCACATCATAAATCCTTGCCAATTAAATTCAGATGAATGCAAATGGTCAGATTTTGCTGTTTTCAGTAATCATTTCAGTGTCTTTCCTTTTCTTGTTGTTTTGGTTTGTCTACATAGTCTACGTTGTGCTGTTTCTCATTCATGCCCTGTGTGGCAATGGAAGCATCCTGATTTCATACATAATGGATATAAAATACCTGCCCCCTTATTACATCCAGCATTTTCCCCAAGTATGACTGCTTTATGCAAATTTCATTCTTACATTTCCCTTGTTTCAGTGCCTATTGTCATGTTCAGGGTTGTTAAAGCAAGGTTGCACATAGGCCTCTTAAACTAAACTAAAGTAAAGCCTATGCATATTTAAAAAAGCTCAAACATGTACATTCTGTTCTAACTGATATTACATGTGTCAGTCTGTCAAACTAAATCATGGCCATATGCCCACTCTACTAAAATGCACTAGCAAGGGAGACACTCCAGACTGATGAGTTATTAATATGTGAGACAAGCCTTTGCAACAGCAACTGCAAATACGTTGCAAGAAATGTGAAAGCAGCTGCTATTTGTACAACGATCATACTATTCTCTATCCTTATTCTCACTTGCAATCTGTATGAAATAGTCATACTAAGGCTTAGATAAAGAAAAAGAAAAAAACTATAAATGTTAATTGGTAAACTCTATAAAATTAAAACTTCTGCACCAAAGATCAGTGTAAATTCCTGTTTTCTGTGAAAAATCACATTCCTAAATAAAAGCTCTTGACCTGAGACCAACAAGTTCATGCCTATGAAGCAGAAAACAGCAGCCTGTGAATTGTGAAAAAGGAACAAGCGCCCATTTTTCTGGAGTGTCTGAATCTCCAGGGGTCTCGCTTGTATCACTCTGTAAAACAGCAACACAAGAGCTTTGTGTATTAACAGGGCTTGAAAAACTCCCTGGTCCACCATTTATTGATCAAATCCACATCAACCGCCACTACAGCAAATCCCAGGCTGTATAATAAGATCTAAACCACCCAGGTCACAATGTTTTAACCCTGCTGGGTCTGTATTCGCAAACAAACATCCAGATTCAGAACGGATTTGTCCTTTAGCAAACACTCACCATAAACAGCTACTGAATTTACTTCATCATGCTCTTTATTGTGAGAGGTGATGCAATACTACAGTATGCAATAATATATATTGAAAGCATGGGAGTGTTTATTTTGGATCTACACTCTTTTGAGAATAAATCTATTTTCTACCATAATGCTTAACTCATTAAGTACTCTGAAATGCTGACTGTTGTTTGAATATAGCTACAAAGAGCCAAATAATATTGTACTCAGGAATGAATTTAAAATTGAGACAGTAGGGGAGGAATGGGCAAATTTCGGAATCAATAGAAATGAACCATTCTGAACACAGTATGCAAAGCATGTCATTTAAAGTGATATTTCACCCAAAACCCAAAAATTCTGTCGCCGATTTTTAAACTTTTTTTTTTTTTTTAAAGAAGTCTCTTAAACTCAAAAATACAGTACAATTTTTAACTTTTCTTTTCAAATACATTTTAACATTCTAATTTATTTGTGTCATTGCAAAGCTGAGTTTTCAGCAGTCATTACTCCAGTCTTCAGTGTCACATGATCCTTCAGAAACCATTCTAATATGCTGATTTGGTGCTCAAGGGACATTTTAATATCAATGATGAAAAGAGTTGTACTGCTCAATATTTTTGTGGAATCTAAAATAAACAGTGTGAGTGTAAGTAAATGTTATAGTTCAGACGTTCAAACAGCACGAGCCTGAGACTGCTTGTTCAGGTTACACATGAAATGAAAAACGCTCTTTTATATCCTGAGCTTTTAGAAGAACATTATTAATGAACATGATGGAAAATCATTAGGAGTTTATCTCATCATACCTCCACACAAAACCAAATCTGATCACTAAACGACCATGCTTCCTTTCATTAAACTAAGCCCACAGAAGCTTCATGGGATAATTCATTACCACAACATAATACAATATTTCCTCTCCAATGTATGTGTGTTATGCTTTCACACCTTTGCAGTAAGTTCAGTCATTACAATTCCATGCGCTATTCTTTGTTCATGCTAATACTCAATAATCTCCATGTAAAAGCACCTAGTTCCATTGTCATTACTATTAAACACACACATAGAGGCTGCACTGTTGTTGATTAGTTCTCTAATAATGCTCTGCTCTGTCTTGCCCTCCTGATAATCAAGGCTTGGGCTGAGAGCAGTCATGCTCATCAGACAATGGCCTGATGTGATTGGGCCACAATGTCATTAAAATCCTCCTGCTTTTTTTTCTGACTCATATCCCTCTCTCGAACATTGATACCATACATAAGCCGCACTCTCAG
Source organism: Sinocyclocheilus grahami (assembly GCF_001515645.1). Lineage (NCBI taxonomy): Eukaryota > Metazoa > Chordata > Actinopteri > Cypriniformes > Cyprinidae > Sinocyclocheilus > Sinocyclocheilus grahami. The sequence continues at coordinate 249,046 of NW_015506196.1, forward strand.
CGATGGCTCCTTTTCACCAGAGCAGCGCATACCCTGGGTCTTGAGGCCAACAGCTATTTGGCTCAGGAAATGACCCTCTCTTATATTGTAGTAAAACTGAGATTGTATTGCTTTTTTCGAAAGAGTACATTTATGAATGAGGGGTGAATTTAGAAAAGAGCAACATCCAGCCGCTATAATAACAAAGCTAAGCTGCATAGGACAGAAAAAAGTGTTGCATAGGATAGAAAAAAGCGTGCGTGCATGTGTGTGTGCAAATACGAATGTACTGGCTCAAGGATGGTGTGGTGCGCAGGACCAGATACTTGCACCTGAATGTCGATGCCATGTTACAATTTTTTTTTTACTGATGAGAACATTTATAAAACAAAAAATAATAATCTTTGACTCACAAACACCTGGATGTTCACACACTCATATATTCCATTATCCTCTGGCAGCCATTACATAGCACAAGACATTAGAGTAAAATATCCCTGCGCATCTAGGCCATCTCTCCCTCTCCTCCTCATTACACCATCCAGTCTTTAGATGGCCCTTATTGTACCCCCCACTCCTCCCTCTCGCTCTTTATCTGTCCCTCTGAGGAGCTGTTTTGCAAAATCACTCTGCATGGCCGGCTCTAACACACACATACACAAACATCATCCCATTAACCGTGCCTTACCCTAACACCCCCCTGACACCAGACAAAGTGTACATCCTGTCCTTATAACTCTGTCTTTTCATTACCCTCTGTTTTTCCTCCCACTCCTTCTTGTTTTCTCCTCTGCAGGAGAAATATATTTTTCAGCAGCCATTACTCCAGGCTTTAGTGTCACTTGATCCTTCAGAATGCTGATTTGGTGATCAAGAATCATTTATTATTCGTATTTACTAATGTTGAAAATGGTTGTACCACTTAATATTTTTTTTGTGGATTGATTGATTGATAACCATTACTTTTTCAGGATTATTTGATAAACACAAAGCTCAAAAGAACAGCATTTATTTGAAATAGAATGTTAAAGTACAAAAGCTACTTTTAGTTATGATTTGATTACCTCAAGGACATATATGCAGATAAACCAAGAGAAATGTGAAATCAACTATTACTTCTTTAAGCCACCAAAACAATAATGCCTGTACAATGGCGCTTTTATATTAGAAATAGAAAAGAATTGTGATGTTAACATGCAATGAAAATGTTTTCCACGAGCTTAAAAGGATAGCTCGCTCAAAAATGAAAATTCTGTCACCATTTACACTCATTTACTCACTCTCAAGTTGTTCTAAACCTGTACAGATATCTTTCTTCTGTTTAACATAAAAATATATTTAGACGCATGTGGGTGACCAAACAGTTGGCTTCCATAGTATGGAAAAAATAAATAAATACAATGGAAGTCAATGGGAACCACAAACTGTTTGGTCACCCACATTCTTCAGAATATCTTGTGTTCAGCAGAAGAAAGAAATTCATACAGGTTTGGAACGACTTGAGGGTGAGTAATTGATGACAGTTTTTTTGTTTGTCTGAGCTATCCCTTTAAGCCTATACACATCATTAAATCTGTGTTTTACTTCCATGTAAACAATCTAGGATTTGTCTAACATTGTGTGAAAATTCTCTCATAATAGGCTTCGAAAAGACAAACTCCAAACTTTCAAGAAAAAAAAGACATAACTTTACTAGATTACAGGAATTTTGAAAATAATAATAATAAAAATAATATATATATATATATATATATATATATATATACATTAATCATGCTAGTAAAGCATTTTTTGACCAAATTAACATTTTTAATATACTGATTATTTAACACTGTTACAAGCGATCCATTACTCCAAGCCTACCTGTTTGAAAGTGGCAAATCAGCTCCATTCTTTCTCACCTTGAGTCCTTTTGTGTTAATGATTCCCCACTATCAGTTACTCAGTGCCTGAGATGTTGCAGTTTCTCTCAGAGTGTTGCTCCCCTGCTGATCATTTTTACCCCATTTATGTTTCTCCTCAATTATCAGATCAACTTTTCATCAGATTCTATGCTATTAGAGCACAGCCACCCTCCCCTATCCGTCTTTGTCTTTTCTCTTCTCTTTTCTTTCTCTCTGTACACACACAGCAGGACTTTCATCCCTTCTCCCCAGGTATCCATCAGAAAAATCACTTCAGCACAAAAACCCGCACTCTCCATTTCTCCCATCAATCTCTCATTGCCTCTTTTTTTCTGTCCTAACTATCCATCTGCTCTGAGTGGAGGGATACTCCACCATCTAGCTCACCGATAGATGATCCATTGCTGAAATCCTCCTCCCTCGCCGTGTGCGCCTCTCTCGCCAACCAGGTGGCACGGGCAGATAAAAAGTGATGGCGAAGCTATGATTTCCCTCATGCAAAGCTGGCATCTCTGGAAGGTGTCTGCCACCACGCCCCTTTCCTTTCTATGTCGGGCTGAGAGGCCTCGATAACACCAGTCCTTCCCTCCGCCACTCCAACAACTGTACAAAATCACAGGGGGGACTGCAATTTCAAAACTTCAAAGTGAAATTCTGCCATCAACCCAACTTGGTTCTTTATAACATTTGCCCTTCAAGCATGGCATGTGACACTCGTTCATCTGAAAGCAATTGTTTTTAGATTGTGTTGACAGTTCAACCACTTTGGGGTCCTAAACATTGACTGTCACTGTAATTGGAATGAATAGCCGTGTGGTTCGGTTTATAACTAAGCCAAAATTCACATAAAGGTCTGTAAAACAGCAAGTTAATTAATGTAACTTTCATTCATTAGGTCTGTCGTCAGGTCGTCTCTCACACAAATAGGTTTTGACAGCTGACTGCTTCATGCTAATTGACACAAGGATCTGTAATTTGTAACATGCACACATAGTTTGCTTGCATTCGTGACACTCACTGTTTATCAGGCCTAGACGAGATGAAGGTTTTAATGAATTCACGCTTTAGTTTTTTCACCTGACTTGTATCCTTTAACTTTTTTGCCCACTGAACTGAAATAAGGGATTTGCTAGGTTTGTCCAAACAGCCAACAAGAACTCATCTTTCACTGTGCTTAAAAATAGAACCACAAAAAAACAAAAACAGTTAATTTATCTTAAAAACAAACTGCTTAAAATTACCCAACACTGCATGATGACTTGCCATGCCCCTAATTAACCACATTTTTGGCCAAAAAAGAAAAAAAGGTTGAAAACCCTTATAATTTTATTATCCATCTAATCAGTGAACTTTTGTTAAATGAACAGTCATAGGTTTTCTATAAAGCTCTACTGTGAATGCAATCTCATCTCATTTAGCCAATGGGTGAAGAAGAGAGACAGGATGCACGAGGCGAGACTCATGATATAAGGCGAGCACACTGTCCTGATAGTGGCCTGTAATGAGCACAGCCCAAGGGGAACATGGGCCTTTAAGGACCTTTATATCCTTCTATCTTAAGGAGAGAGGGATATAGAGATCAATGATTAATCAAGGCTTAATCTGCAATCATTAGGCCTAAGTGGAAGGGCTCATCATCCCTACTCTGATGCTCACACTTAGACTGCTTAAAGTTCTTCAACTCTTAGATGAATGGCTTGAGACCTCATCACTGTGCTTCATATCAGAATGCTTAATGATGACATTTCTGTGGAATCTTTTCATATATGTCCAAAGCCCTTGTATTATATGATCATCTGCTGTTGTATTTCCATTTTATTCTTATTTATTTTATGTATGATATTTTGACAATTTTTTATTTATTTAACAGCTTAGACATTAAAATCCATCACCCTTGGTTACTGTAGCTAGGTCTGATAAGCTTTATTGAAGGTCCAACAACAACTTTACTTGACTTGATAATTCCATGAACATTGTTCAGTAAAATGTGCTCAAAAAGTTGTTTAAAAATTCATTCAAATTATGCGGGATGGGGATGTTTGTTAGTTTTAGTTTAATGCTATACCAGCATTTTTGGCTGTTTTTATGGAGAAAACCACTCAAGTTAAACTTTTAAATAGAAACTAGAAGACTCTTTTTTCCCTAAAAATTCTAAAACCAGCAACTCAACAACTAACTTCATTAAAAACTATTTTCAACAGAAGAAGAACAATTCTCTCAGAGTACAAATATTATAATCTAATTAAATATGTTTAATGGGGACATTACCATTACCATGCATCTTTTATTTTATTTTAGAATGTTTCCTGAGGTGCACCTATAGTGTTAATAGGATTTTACATCCAAAAACTGTCATAATTTTGAAATAAAGGGCCATTTTAGTCCTCTGAATTGAACCCTCTTTAAATTGGTGGGTGTCTTTTAAGATCGGGTAACATCTTCACATATGAAAAGTATTACTGTACATGTGGAACTTTTTTTAAACCTTAGTTTTAAATATTACTGCTGCCAAGATTAACTAAAAAAGTGAAAAGTGTTAAGCATTTTATTTAGATCTACTCCCAATGCATAAAGGATTGCAGCTATGTACATTTTAGCCATCACTGAGCAATGTAGACTGTCATTGAATAGCAAAATTGGAGTTTTGGCAAAATTGCAGAAATTCTGACTGTATGGCATCCATATCTTTCTGAAAAAGACAAGTCTGTCTGCAAACTGATTGACCAAACAACCGACAATGAAATGATCTAAACAAACAAATAATGCTCTACTAAAACATGTATTCATTGACAATAAACAGCCATTAACCTATGGAAGGTAATATTATTTTTAGTCCAGTGATTCTTACTGTAAAACAATATATATCGTTTTTGTGATTTAGTTATTTCAACTTATTTTTTATGTAAAAATAACTACATTTTTATAAATTGTCCATACAACAAGAACATTTAAGTTTCTTTGTCCTGAAAGTTGAATTAACAAGTATAATTGTTATGTATCAAATTGATAAGAAATGTCTCTTGAGCAACAAATCAGCTTTTTAGAATGATTTCTGAAGGATCATGTGACACTGAAGACTTGGAGTAATGATGCTGAAGATTCAGTTCTTTTAAATTGTAATCATATTTCACAATATTACTGTTTTTACTGTCTTTTTGATCAAGTAAGCACACATTTAAGTAAAACTGAATACCTTGATTAGCTGCTTGAGATGATTCTTATTGGAGTTGGATCTAAACTGTGAAAGTGTATCAACTATGAGCACAGTTCCAGACCACTTTAGTAAAGTTTTTTTTTCCTGTGTATATTCTCAGCTCCAGACTGTAAGGGGAAAAACAACATAAGAAAATGCCATCAGATAAAAAAAAACGACTTTACTCACTGGTTGAGTCTGGTTTCCATCCTCCATGATGAAATCTCTCCGCTGTGTGTGATTGAAATCTCCCTTAGGTGGTGGTAGCTGCTTTTAATGCCTGATCAAAAGTTACTGCGAACCTGATACTGCTACTACTAATAACAACAACAACAGAACACGTTTATCGGATTTAGCAATTTATGCGTTAAACGGTCAGGGGGTCCAAGAGTGTCTGTCGCGGGAATTTTTTCCAGATACCAGGTTCTTTGTTCTGTGGTCCATTAGATGGTTTATTGATGCTGAAGCCAGTCACGAAACCTACTGACCTTCTGTAGCTTAAATGAATCCAGATGGGAGGGGGTCAGTTATTGTTGTCCTAGTATTGTGTCAACATCGGAGGTGGTTTGGTAAATCATTATCTCTGTGTTTTCTTTGTAAAGATTAGCAGAGCGAGACAAGAACTCATTGGAGAAAGGTGGTGCCTGGGCTGACCATGGTTCAGCCTTTACGACTCTCATAGTTGAGAAGAGAGGTTAGTTATCTGGTGGAATGCGGAGATTCCATCGTTCCTTTGTGTGATGTTCACAAATGCCTTACAGCTTTAAGTGTAATTTACTTGGCAGTCAATGGGACAGTCACAAGCTTCCCGGTTTTCATCCAAAATATCTTAAATTGTGTTCCGAAGACGAACGAAGCTTTTAAGGTTTTGGAACAACATGGGGGTAAGTGATTAATGACAAAAATTTTCATTTTGGGGTGGAGTAACCCTTTAAAGTTATGTATTCCGTAGTATGCGGAAGTTCCTCTTCAGGAACGCGAGATGCGTCTGAAAATGCTACGGGAACTCCTTCTGTGACCATGCTCTGAATCTCATGTGAAATCAGTCCAATAGCTGAGCGGGACGTCACGGGCGGATGACATCATGACCAGGAAGCTATAAAAGCACGTGCGGCGGAGCCAGCGTCAGCTTTCTGTCATTCAGCGAAGCGCTCTGTGTGTGTCAGTCATATTTATTGTTGTCTGTCAATTGTGAAAATTCATAAGCTCCAGTTATGTCTAAAGCTCACGCAAAGACAAAGCATTTTAAGGGCGAGAGCAAGCCACATAATAGGTTGTGTGTTCCTCCCTGCCCACGTTACATCACGAGTGGGGATACACACTGCCTGTGAGTGGTTTGCTTGGGAGCGAAGCAGTGGATGCCATCTCCATCTCTTATGAGTCCTCTGATCTGCCCTCGCCGCTAGGGGTCAAGGCTCATTCTACTCGAAGTGTGGCGGCCTCTAAGGCTTTTTTAGCAGGTGTGCCTATGCAGGACATCTGCAACACTGAGGGTTGGTCCACGCCCCGTACCTTCATCAGGTTCTATGGTCTAGACATGCGAGCCACTCCTGGCTCTTCTGTTCTCTCGCCCTAGCTGTGCAGGCTTCCACACTAGGCAGAGATTTGGAGGTCTGGCGGCGTGGGCATTCTTGTTCCCGTAGCATTTTCCGACGCAGCTCGAGTTCCTGAAGAGGAACGTCTCAGGTTACATATGTAACCTGAGACGTTGTTTGGTGGGAGCTGTTGCCATGGTGAATCATAATTTAGGAGCTCCATTGATCATGGCTTTTCACAGTTGTGGTGCACGCGCTAAACTCAGAGTCAACCTACTCAGAGTGGATTGAACTAACTCTGTTCAGCTGTTCAGCTGTTCTGAAACCGAAAACTCCAGTTTCCAATCTAAGGGTAAGTCAACTCAGAGTTCAAGTTTTAACTCAGAGTTTGTTGAACCTCCTTTCTGGAATAAACCCCTGGACATTTAACACTTATTTGATAACATTACAAACAGGGTATGTGCAACTTTGGTGTATAAGACAGCAGGCTAACTGGGTAGCTTTATTTTGTGCAAACGATATAAATCATAATGTGATTTTGTAGAAATTGTAATCAGGTGCTAAAAAAAGATTACCCATTAAAATGTCTTTACATCAAGGACCCGATCATGGAACAATGCACAGTACAAGCACAGTGTTGAGCTTCTTGAGTCTGTTCAGTAAGGAGCGTTTTGATTGGTGCATTAAAAGCTCACCGCGATTAGCTGAACGGAACATCTTCCAAAAATATATATTTATGAATCTTAACCTGTCAGGAAGGTCTCAAAAACACAGCACACAAATTCAAAGCAGTTCACACACGTGTGATGATTTGCAAATGTAGATTCAACGATCCATAAATACATGTAACATCATTCATAAATGTGTGATGAAAATTAATTATAAACATATTTGTGTAAACATTTTAAATTTATTTAGGTAAGATGCATTTGTGTGAGCATTTGGGGAAATATTTATGCTTTTATTTGTGTATTTATGAATTGTGTTTTGAATTTACGAATCAGATTTTGTAAATGTAAATTGTGCCCAAGGACCGTTGGCTGAACGTATGATGCATATGGCACACAAAATTGGTCGTCATCGGATTGGTTGAATTATACAGGATTTCCGGGAGACGTGCGTGTCGTATACTTTACACAGTTTTAGATCGACTAACTGTAATACTGTATACGATTTCCATATGAACTTAAAGCATAAATCTAGGCTATGCACTGCTGATTTCACTTATGATCTTCACAGCAGCGCATATCCTACTTACTTACTGGCAACCAGCCAAAATGAAAGCTTGCTTATTATAGATTTAAAATAGTGAAAATTCATATAAAAAACATAAAATTATAAAATGAAAATTAATATTAATATTAGCATTGTATTTTTAAGTGAACTATAAAATAATTGTTTTTATTTAACACTGACTTTAAAAATATATATATAATAGTATTATCACACTCGATTTATTATTTATTTTATTAAAATACAAAAATAAAGCGCATTAATACTGTTATCACTATTATTAATTATTTTATTTTTATTTATATTTAATGTGTCACACTATGTGCAGTGTGAGCACCAAACCAAATCTACAGGTGCTCTCATGAGAGCCAGACAAAAACGTATGTGCACCCCTGTCTATCTCTCTATATTTTATTCAATAAGGCCTCATGCTTGAGGTTGCCAGATGCCAAGTCTTTAAAATCCCGCTTTTAGAGCTTTTCTCTCACTGGACTTTTCTCTTAAGGACACATTTACATACAAAGTATTTTTTGTTGTTGTTTTAATAGAAAAACATTTATTGGACTTAATATGTGTAATTTCACTGCTTTTGAGCGATGTATCAGTTTTTATAATGTAGAGTGTGTTAATTTATGTTATTCAATTAATAAATCATGCGATAATTCTGATGAAATTTCTCAAATGACAATCGTGAGCAGTAATCACGATTATAATTTTGAGCAAAATAATTGTGATTATCAGCAGCATGCAGTTTTCATTGACTAAGACTAAACTAAAACTCCCAGACTTTTAGTCCATTAAGACTTGACTAAACCAAGAAACATGACAGCTTGATGCAGTGAATTTGCTTTCGCCAACCTAGAGAGGTGTAGTAATGGGTACTCATGTCACCGATGACATTGTGATTTTTGGACCACGTGTCACTTAAGGTGTGGTTAGGAGTACATCAGATAAGAAAGACTGGTGGGATATTTAACCTGTAGAACCTCTTACTGTATTAACACAAGGGAAGATGCAAGTGTAATAAAATACATTTTATTAATAAAAGATTGACAAGAGTAATCAATAACTACTAAATGAATATAAAAATTTAAAAAAAGAATAAAGTGCATAAGATGCATAAAATGCAAGTGATTCAGTTGGGTGTTGCTATGTCAGAGCTATGTTATCTTATGGAAAGATAAACTGTTGCTACACTAAAACGAATAAGGTGAAGAACCTTATTATGCATCAAACAAATAAACAAGCTATCATTTGTTATCAACTGCAATCAGCTATATAATATCTAATATAAACTAGAAAATCATATACTGATAATATAAAAACAGTGCCAAGGTCTCTAGAAGAGATTTGGATAAGTGATATTTACATTCTTTGTGGTCGAGTGAGCAGTCCGGTGGCGGTGACTTCTTCCACTGGTTGTGCTGGTAGCAATGCACTAAGGAAACAAACCGCTGTAGGATGCTGATCTCCTGGAGTACCAAAGGGTTCTAAAATCTGAAACACAGATGTAGCCCTGGAGTAGGTGCAGAAGGTCCTTAACCTGGAACATGCAGGTGAAATTACCTTGAAGTGAAGGTTTGGTCACCGGAGCTTAACCTTGTTGCAAATGTCAGTATGTTTTCTGCCTCTCTGGACTAGAGACTCTGAACTTGGTCAATACACTGGTCAATGTCTCTCTAGGATGGAGACTCAGGACGTGATGCATCTGTCTTCGCTGACAAAGACTCTGAACATAGACTATCTCTTTCCTCACAGGCTGGAGGCTCAGAACATGGTCGCATCTGCTATTGTCTCACCCTTGCAGGCCGGAGACTCAGAACTTTGGTGATCTGTTCCTGTCTATCCCCTTACAGGACAGACTCAGAGCATGGTCGTATCTGCTATTGTCTCTCTGGATTAAAGTCTCAGAACAGTGTGTCTGTTAATGTCTCTTTCATTACAGGACTGAGACTCAGAACGAATGTGCCTGTTGCTGCCTTCGCTGTAGTGGGCCGCAGGCTCAGAACGGCTGTGTCTGTTGCTGCCTTCCCTGTAACAGGCCGGAAATGCAAAACAGTTGGTGATCTGTTTCTGTCTCTCCCCTTTCAGGACTCAGAACGGTTGTGTCTTTTGGAAGGGTACCTTCAACCTTTCCGATGAGGAGGATATTGCAATTTGGTGCTTCTACATTTCCGTGCTGTGATTGGCTGTTTCCATCAGAGTGGGGGAACACAGTGTGGCCCACCCTTCTTTCCTCCTGTGGAACTTATTTGCATAGTCCAAACACAAAGTGTCACTAAATTTTACTAGTGCATTTCTCACTTTCCAAACCACAACCAGAATACCTTTGGCAAAGTTACGAACTCATTAGTCTAAACATGATTGAAAAACATTGAACTGTAGGGTATCAGACCGAATCAGACAATCTAAGATTTGGTCAAAACATGGTTGAAACATGAGGAGACAAATTCCACAGAGGCCCAAGACACATGATGTCGTAAATCAGATCCTGGCGCCCCAAGCCTGAACCAACTAGCAGCTTTGAGTAGCTCACAGCATTTAAACAAAAGAACACTTATTGACAACTCAGGAAGGAGATTGTCAATTTTGGGGCAAGTAATTAAGATGAATGGTCAAAAGAGATGCACGGCGTGACCATCACATGGTAACCAGTGATAGCAATCACAAGCTCTTTGGATTGGCTTCCCCCACCCCTGAGACAGAGAACAGACTGAGATTCCTTACAGACATTTTACCCTCTCTGGTCTTCACAGAACGTATCCTTATGTCCACAGAATCCTACAGAAACTACCTTTCCATGTATAAATGCACCTAAATGACGCTAAAAGGACTTATGAGCAACTAATCATTTCTATGCATAACTCCATATTATGTATGTAACCCACACGTTTAACTATCATGTTTTAATCACGTATTGTGTATGTCTTTTTGATAACTATTGAATAGCTTAAGGGTTCCTATTCATGTTTAGTATGTGTGTGTTTGAATCTTCTTGCTTGAAACGTTTCTTCCAATCAATTCTTTGTCAATGTATCATATTCTTGTTATAGAAATCATGTCCAAAATTATACTCTGCAAGAGCGGGAAAAACGCGGACCATGTGACTGATAAGATAACATTTGATTTATTAAATGGGGAGGAGAAATATACAACACCCCGAGCAAAGACTGCTTTTTGAGCGTGCTCTGGCTTACACGCCAGCTCCTCCAAAACCATGAGGAGAAACGCCACCTAGTCTCATCAAGCTTTACTTCTATTTCTTTACTTTAGTTTATTTTATTTTCCGTTGAGAGATTCGTGTGTTCCGAGTTAAGTTTTGCCCCAATGCCTTGTCTCCGAAAGAGTGCCGTATAAACTTCAACTTCAGACCACAGCTCTGGGTCGTCAGCCAACGCCCAACTGATTTATCCAATAAAGCCTCATTTATATTGAAAAGAGAAGTATCTCGTGTTTTGTGCTTACAAGTTAATGGCTTAAACTGCTGATCTTGTTACTGTACTAATTAATAGTGTTTTCACTATATTTTGGATATTGATATCCATTGCAGAATTGATGTTATACGGCTCGTTCAATGAATCGCTGGCCGTCTCAGTGATCAGCCGTAAAACAGTGATTCTGTCCAAATTCCCTTTAAAATCTTAAATGATTCCCTTTGAGCTAAATTGACCTGTTTCTCTTACAGAACTGTCATGTATGCATTCATTTTTCCATTAACAGCTGAGTTTGTGTAAGATGTTGCACTACACATCGCTGTCACTGCTGAGAATACTTATTTCTCTGAATAAGTATAAGATGTGTGTGTTGTAGTTTGCATCAGTTTTAAGGTCTGAAAACATAGTTATGTATGGATTTGGATGGATCTGTTTGATCTCTCTTCATTTCACCCACTGCTGCTGCGTCCGGAGGTCCAAAGGAATTTTTATGGTGGTCACAGGCCAAACCTTAGGAATCAGTCTCTAGGTGGGTGAAGGGCAGAAAACGAATTTTGACCAATGAATCCTGTCCATCCCGGGCTTGGTACCAGAGGTGGTCTTCTTGCCCTCTAAGAGGTGTCTGGCTGTTGTCGTAGCATCTTTATCTGATGGTGTTGGACAGTTTGCTTATGTTAGTCCACCAAGGTCCAATCAAAACGTAGCAACCCTTTGTCCACTATTGCGGTCAGAGAGGGGCCCTGCCAAAAAACGGACACTGGAATGTGCTGTTCAGAACATTGACTAAATATGATAAACTAAAAAGGACATTTCACACAGGACTAAGACTAGACTAAAAAAACAGCTGAGAAAATTAACACAAGGTGATAACATGAGATCACAAAAATAGCATAATATAACTTAAATGCTTATCTTTCATACTGTATACGGTTTCACCTTCTACTAAAAAATAGTGCAGTATTCTATCAGTAGTAAGCACAGCTGCTCAATTTATCTATAATTCTGAGTTACCAGGAAGTTATACGAAGAAAGCAGTGAGCGGAGAGAGAATAAAGTGTGGCGAAGTGCATGCTGATGATGAGAAATCAAACAAAGAAAATAAAAATGAATAGCTAGAAAGGTAGGTTCCCAAGGGGGGTTGACTGCAACTGTACAATACAATGATTAACCGTGTGAGATGGATCTATGAATAGTCGACTCAAGAAGTCATGCTTCAGGATTGTAATGGGCAGGGATTGTTGCAATTGGACTAAAATCCCTTGAAGAGCCTATATACAACATCCTGTCTACAATCCACTAAAATAAGATTATGTATGATGGAACTGCATCGGTGCTCAATCCCTATATATATGCTTTTAAATCATATAAAAGAGAATTACTTTTCATTGAAGCTGCTGCCAATTCCATACGACACAACCATGCATTATCTCACAAAGCATAGGAGATTTGGGGGTTGAATGGAGCCCTGAAATTGTGCTTGTTTGCAAAAGGGGGGAAAAATTGGACTTACAGTATTGGCAAAAGTATTATTTACATTTATTTATTCGGCAGATGCTTTCATCCAAAACAACTTACAGCGTATTCATTACATACATTTTTTATTAGGGTGGGGAAATGAACCATAAACTTAGTGGTACCATGCTGTACACCAAAAATAGAGGGTAACTTTGCTACATTCTAAATAGATTACACTGCACCACCAGCACATCTGCTGAAATAATGCTTACAGATGGATATGGAGAGAGAGAGAGAGAGTCCAAGGTATTTCTGACTAACATTCAAGTGACTGTACATGTGCAGCATTATTACAGGCTAGTTTGGTCTCTCTTTCTGGACACTGCCTGGCAGGTCAGCACAAAATCACAAAGAACTTTATTTTTGATGATGGTTATCTGCAGAGGATTGTTTCACATTTTCCACATCAGAGCTTTAAACATAACTACAGCTAACAGGGTTTGCATTCCCTACTTACCCTGCTAAAATGACCATCTTACACCAGTTTGAATTTTTATGCGATTATTTAAGGAAGCATAGGGAGCATTGTCTCCACTAAAATGTAAAAATTTTAGTTACTTTTTTACTTTAAAAAGGTAAGATTTTTTCATGTTTTTGAAAGAATTCTACGGTGGCCGTGAAGTGCAAAACAAATCACAATTCTGAAAACAAAATAACAAATTACAAATGCAAATGCAAGTCTAAAAAACAGAATAACAATTCAGAAAGCACAACAACAATTCAGAAAACATTATAACAAGTCAGAAAACACAATGACAAATTCGAAAAAAAACTAACAAGTCAGAAAACACAACGACAAATCAGACAAACCGGAAGAGGTAGGTATAGTTTGGGATTACTCACCGCTGACTGGACGAGACATCTGTCAATCAACGTATACAGGAAGAACCAGCCGAAGAACAGCAGAGTCGTGGTAGAAAGTTCGGTGATGGTATTAAAGTAGCTCAGTTTAAATGTATTGTATGAATTGCCCTTACTATGGAATAAAAATACAGAGTGTCTATTCACATTTAGTTAAAAAGTAGCTGTAAAACATCAGCTCCAGTGGTACAGGTGGATAAGCACGTGTCCTTAGCTTTTTGATGCGATCGACCGGGGTTTGATCCCGCCTTTTGCCGAACTTTTTTTTTCTCCCTTTTCAAATCTCGTATCACATCGTAAAGGCATTTAAGGAAATAATCAAAAAGTTGAAAATAAAGAATCGGGTAGGGTTAGGGTAGTTGTAGGGAGGGCTTTATTTTACCAATAAGGTGGCATCCATGTAATAATT
>NW_015506196.1:263141-272128 GCF_001515645.1 Sinocyclocheilus grahami
CACTTAGTGTAAATAGAATCCATTGCTAATACGAGATTTGAAAAGGGAGGAAAAAAAAGTTCGGCAAAAGGTGGGATCAAACCCGGGTCGATCACATCAAATAACAGATGACGCTACGCGCTTATCCATCTGCACCACTGGAGCTGATGATTTACAGCCACCTTTAACTAAATGTAAATAGACACTCCGTATTTTTTTATTCCATAGTAAGGGCAATTCATTCAATACATTTAAACTGAGCTACTTTAATACCATCTCCGAACTTTCTACCATGACTCTGCTGTTCTTCGGGTAGTTCTTCCTGTATACCTTGATTGACAGATGTCTCGTCCAGTCAGCGGTGAGTAATCCCAAACCAATGGCGCTGTCTCAAACTATACCTACCTCTTTCGGTTTGTCTGATTTGTCGTTGTGTTTTCTGAATTGTTATTTTGTTTTTTAGACTTGCATTTACGTTTGTAATTTGTTATTTTGTTTTCAGAATTGTGATTTGTTTTGCACTTCTCGGTCACCGTAGAATTCTCACTTATTTGACCAAAAATATGTTAAACCAGTAATATTTGGTGCATCCAAATCTGCGTACTTGTGCACTATTTTATGCTGTTGTTTTTAAGTATACTTTTGTAACAAGTTATTGTAACAAGTGTGTGATGCACTTAAAATGAAGTATGTTTAGCACATCATTTGGGACACAACTTTACAATTTAAAATAATTGTTTTCCATTTTAATATATTTTAAAATTAAATTTATTCCTGTAATGGCAAAGCTGAATTTTCAAAGAAACCGTTCTAATATTCTGATTTGGTGCTCAATAAACATTTCTTATTATTGATGTTGAAAACAGTTGTGTTGCTTAATATTTTCAGGATTTTTCTTTGATAAATAGAAAGTCCAACAGCTTTTATTTTAAATAGAACAAAAATGCAAGAACATGAATATACAGTATATGAAGCAACATTGCAGAATAAAGAACTATACAACAATCCAAACTATCAAACTAATGTAATGAAATGTATAATAACTGACACCTCTCCTTCTTCTTTTTTGAAAATCACCAGCCAGCACTTCTAGAGACCATAAGGATGGCATTACATGAACGCTGCAGTGCACCATAGCCGCGGGATGGGCACAGCACTCATGCTCCAGCCTACCGCACCACTGCCACCTTAAGCTCCTCAAAACTATGCTCTTATTACACACCTTTCTCCACTCTGCCCTCAGCATTTTTAGTACAATCTACTCTGGGGTAACACCTGAACATCCACTTATCGTTTGACTGTGCCTTATTTTGTCAACACACATGACCTTAGGTGCCCAAGAGAAGCTGGAGAGAAGCCATCGAGTGGATACTGGCATGGAAAATATATTGAGATTGCAGTTGCAGGTACCACAATTAACAAATTATGAAAAGTGTTCTAATTCTATTTAATTTAGGTTTGCTATTTTCTATTAACAGTTTGTTTTTCTGCTGTGGGTAAGCTCTGAATCCAAATCACAAATGTTTGTTATGTTAGTGCAATGAAAAGTAAGATGTATTTAAATTAGTTTATAGGCCTATTAGTATCAACAATCACTTGTAATGCCTGCAGTGTATATCTACACATTTAATTTATGTTTGTGCTGGTGCTGGTGCAGTGAAACGAGTGCCAAAGAAATCTTGAAAAGAAACATTCAATTAATTCGGTGTCGCTTGCAATGTTGTGATACCCAATATACTGTTCATATACTGTTCTAAACAAAGTCAGTTTAGTTGCCCTACACAAAACAAGTATTTTAATATTGATCAAAAAATATAATGAAATATCAAGAAATCAGCCATTACAATTTATCAGTCCTATCAGTCTGTGCGTCCAGCTTATTTGCTCAATTTGCTTTTGCCTGTTTTGCTGTTTGCTTGTACGCTCCCTGTTGTGTTGTTTTGTGAACACTGTCAGAGATTTTCTCGTGTACTGTGTGTGTGTCGAATTCTTGTTGAAACCCCTTTGTTAGTACAGTGTTTGTATAGTGTACAGTTACGTTTACTGTTCCTTTTTCACCAGTCCTCACGTTATGTATAAGCTTGGGAAGGCGTGAGCAGGTAAGTATGTCACACGATATACATTGTGCAACATGTAGGACATTCTCGCTGTATTAGACACACTAGGTTAGGAGAGAGTACCACCCATTGTACATTTGTTTATTCGTTTAGCCAGAGTATAGTTTAGCTAAGGCGTTGTAATGCTGAATATCTTTTGCTTTCTGCATTTTTCTTTTGGTAGTTAGTTTAGATTATTAAAAAAAGTTAGCTGTCTTTTGTTTTATTTATTTATTTTATTTGGCACCTCTCATGCTCCCCTTCCCACATTTTTGTTCCCCCTGTTCTTTCGTAAATATTGTACATACTGTAAATGCTGCCTTTTCACCTTTCACTGAGGACTGTACACCTTGGAATAATAAACATTTTTGAGTGGAGTTTGCACATCCTTCTCTATTATTTTTGCCTGCCATCATTCTTGTACTGTATATACGCAGACACACTTTTCGACTGTTATTCTCCCATTCTCCCCTACACCAACTAATCCTAAAAGCTTAAGGGACATAACATTTACGGGGGCTCATCTGGGATCTAAACAATTTGATCCTTCGCCGATATTAATTTTGTGTGCGTTTATATATCTTTATGTTGGTTTGTGCTGTAATAGAGAGGAAACGCTTGTGTATAGTACGGATATAGTGAAAGTGGCATGAATGAAAATATGAATACCTTTGATTTACAGTTATTTATTGATAACCCAACTTTAGATAAATTCGACAGGTGTACGAATGAGGATTTATTGAGAATCGCCGACCATTATGGGACCTCTGTGGTGAGGCAAGCATTAAAGAAAACAATTAAAAGTGTTATTTTTTACTAAATGTGCTTGTGTTGCCAGATGTGGATAATGGTGAGGCCGCCCAGTCGGCTGTTGATACACATCCAAGTAGCCCTATTACATCAAAGAAGCTGCTGAGTGAAGCCACTGAGGTGGAGTCCGATGCCAAGGCTGCCTTGCCGGCCTTTTATCCTTTCTCTCTGCCTTCCAGTGGGTCTGAGGGCAATGTGCGGCTTAAGGTCCGATTCACCCACATGCAGATGGAAGCACAGGAGCGGGATCAGACACGTCAGGCCGAAATGGAGCTGTCAAGGTCCGCAGGTTAGAAATTAAGGCAGAAAAACAGGTAAAATTGCGACAAATTGAGCTGGAAGCGATGAAGGATACCTCTGGCACAGTTGCGCAATCAAGCCCTGTTGTACATCTTGTAAATGTTACCAGCGATGGTTCAACAGCTGTTTTTGATACTTTTGATATTAGTTAACACGTTGGTCTAGTGCCTCACTTGAGAGAAATCGAGGTGGATACTTACTTTACCGCTTTTGAGCGTATAGCATCAGTGCTTCATTGGCCGAAAGAGGTATGGCCTCTTTTATTGCAGTGCAAGCTTATCAGGAAAGCTCAAGAGGTTTGTTCTGCGCTACCATTATAGGAAAGTTTGCAGTATGAGTCTGTAAAGAACGCTATTCTCCATGCTTATGAACTGGTACCTGAAGCATATAGGCAGCAGTTCAGAAATCATAAAAAATTGCGCAACAAAGTTTCATTGAATTTGCCAGGGAGTAGGAAATTATTTTTGATAAGTGGCTGACGGCAAGTAAGGTGCAATATTTTAATTATCTAAAATATTTGATGCTTCTAGAGAACTTTAAAGGTTGCAGTAGCGGCTCCTGACTGTAAATTTAGGTTCTGGGTCATAGCACTAATATATGAAAAACATTTTGTAAGCTTTATATTGTAATCGCTGAACACATGCAGACAAACTTTTGGCAGAGATCTAATGTCCTTGTTTGCGTTTTCCAGTGGGTGGCGTGTT
Source organism: Sinocyclocheilus grahami (assembly GCF_001515645.1). NCBI lineage: Eukaryota > Metazoa > Chordata > Actinopteri > Cypriniformes > Cyprinidae > Sinocyclocheilus > Sinocyclocheilus grahami. The sequence goes on from NW_015506196.1 coordinate 267,031, forward strand.
AATGTTGATTGACAGGCTCGAAGTTCACACATAAAATGCTGTATTATAATTGCCTAGTATTTATCACCTCCAAATGTTGATTTAGAATGTTACAAGTTGTGGAGCAATTCAGGTGAGGAAAGGCGATACTATATATCTATTCTCAGAACAAACATAAAACAAGCACAACAGAACCATAAAGGCTTTTAATGTGAGCACATTAAAAAAAAATTATTAATTTGATACATTACTCCACATAGAAAAAAAAACATTCAAATTCAATTCAATTCAAATTTATTTGTATAGCGCTTTTCACAATACACATTGTTTCAAAGCACCTTTACAGAAAATGCATGTGTCTACATTACAATCTAGCGTGATCTGTTATTAGAAGTGAATGTGTCCAAGTAATGTTCATTTCACAAATGAACAGTTTGAGGTAATAGAATCATACAGTTAGCTAACATGAAATTAATTTCAGGCAGAAGCTCATTAAAGCGATTATTACAAGTGTGATCATAATGATTACAATTTAGAGAAAATTTGGCAGCTGTGCATATCGATTCAAGTTGGCGACATCTGGGATCCTCACAGGGGTCAGCATCATCTCTTCAAAGCTGTCTTCTTGGGTCATCTGAAGTTTTTCTGAAGTGATTTTTATCTGATCTAAATGGGAACAAGGGTGATATTGAGATTCATTATGTGAATGCTTGGCTGAAGAGATGTGAGGAGTTTAGGAGCCAGATGGGAAAATGATCTCCCTCCTTTAGTGGACTTAGATATCCTAGGTGTTACTAAAAGTTCAGAGTTTTGTGACCTTAAAGAGAGACATGGCAACTAGTTACTGGCCTGATGAGGGCACATAGCTGAAGCGGATTGATATCGTCTTGGTCTGGACTGTCTGGATCCAGGTTCACGTAAGGTAACATGAAAATAAGCAGGGCAGTCTCAAATCTGCCCCAATGGCTCTCAATTAGAATGCGCTGCAGTTCCTTTTTTCACCACAGATTTTCATTGCAAAAATGTCATGTATACGTGCCTGCCAAAGCCATGCACTGGATTTTAATATATACAGCTTACTTCTTAAAATAGTCTAGAAAATCCAAAAAATATTTGCTGCAGAATGCTGAACACATTTACAAATTATTATTGATTCAGTTTATATAGAGGTCTGTTTTGAATGAATTTTAGTAGTCCAAATGTGGAAATTAATTTGATCAGCGACTTTATAGTAGCAGAAGAAGTCATTTTTCTTAGCGGAATTGCTTCTGGGAATTGGGTTGGAGAGCACATGATTGTTAACAAAAACTGATTTCCTGATTTTGTCTTGGGTAAAGGGCCGACACAGGCCAAAATGACATGCTCGAAAGGCTCACCAATTACAGGGATCAGAACCAATAGAGCAGATGGGATTTTTTTATTTGGTTTCACCGTTACTTGTCAAACATGACAAGTGGGACAAGAATGACATACATTTTTTTCAGGCCAAAAGAAATGCATCAAGACACGATTGTATGTTTTTTGTAATTCCTATACAGTATGACCTGACAGACAATGATCGTGAGCCAAACTTCATCCACAAGGGCAGTTGGGGCAGAAGGAGCAATCGAGAATTTTCACCAAACGCTGAAATCAATGTTATGCAAATACTGCCTGAGCTCTGGTAGAGACTGGGATGAAGGGGTCTCGTCAGTTTTATTTGGCATTCGTGAAACTGTTCAAGAGTCCCTTGGTTTCAGTGCAGCAGATTTAGTGTTTGTACATAACAGTGCCTGGCCTGCTCAAGATTTTAAAAGAGGGAATGTTGAGTGAGAAGTTGTCACCAAAGGAAAATATACTAGATTATGTTAGCCGATTCAGAGAGCGGTTACATACTGCCTGTATGTTCGCGAAAGAGTCACTGGCCGAAGTTCGTATACGCTTCGATAGTAAACCTGTTACTCATTAAACCTGGAGACAAAGTTTTGGTACTTTTGCCAGTTCCTGGTTCTGCTCTGTCAGCCTGTATCCATATGTGGTATCTAAAATAACTGAGTGACACTATTTAGTGCATACTCCTGGTCGTAAAACAGAAAATTCGGACCTGTCATACTAATATGTTGAAGCTATATTGTTCTAGAGAGTCACCTAAGTGAGCTGCAGAGGAGGTGGCTGGTCTGAAAGCTGGCTCTGTTTCTACACATGTTGCGGTTGTTTCCAGCACCTCTACCGAGAATTGCGAAGTGTTATCACTTGCAGACGATGATATTTCCCTTCGTAATGGTAGTTCCCTTCCCTAGGATCTCTAATTGTGAAATAGTACAGACCCTGCCAGTTTTCTTACTAATCTAACCGAAATACAGAAGCAGCACATTATTAAAATAATTAATGATTTTCCCATGATGTTTGGCGATATTCCAACTCAAAAGGTTTTTTACTTAAAGGTTACTCGAAGGTTCCCCTTACCTCTCGCGCTGCTGAAATCTCTGCTTTCCTAACTCCTGATAATTTCCTGCAATATAAGGGCAAGGCATTCGGGTTACGAAACGCTCTGGCAACATTTCAGCGACTTGTCAATACTGTGTTGTCAGGAGTTACCTTGATGAGCTGGGGCCTCATGTATAAAACTTTACGTAGATTTCATCCTAAATGTGTGCATACGCACAAAACCTAGATTTTGCATACATACAAAAAATGTTTGATTTATGAAGCCATGCGTACACCAGAACCTGCGCAAAATTCCTTTTGTAATACCCAGCCAGCGGAAGATTGTGCGTACATGAATCTCCACCCCATCTCCTCCTCGAAATAGCCATTTATGGAGCTTACAATGCCTAGTTTTAATATGCATAACGTCAACTGCATATCATTTCCATGCATATTTCCATTCATGTGACATCATGTTTAGCGCAGTTAAGGGTGCAATATGTTAGAAAAATATGAGATACGGACTATAAATGCGTTTTGAGACATCACTATTCTAATTTGTGCAATTTGCCCAAAAGGTAAACATATATTTTAGAATGTTTATAGCCTATATTTTTATGGAAAGAGATATGCCTTATTTTTTTGCAGTGTAAATAGCTGTCTGACTCACCACGTCAATAACAAAACATTTTGAAAATAAAACGTGCATATCTTACAGTTTCCTTCAAATTCTATCTTTTAAATCTGGTGTTTGTCACAATATTGGGAAGAGCACGAAAGGGGTTATCATTAGGCTACTGTCTGTGTGCGACACCTGTGAACAGAGGTTCTACTGTCATCAGACCAATGGACTGTTTGATCAAAGAGCGCATCCTTATGTCTGTTGTTACTGTTGTCAGTGATCATTATTTGTGCAAAAGTATTTTCTCAGAACATGAGTTTTGCTATTTAGAACACAATTTAAAGCGGGATTGTCATACGCCAAGCAATCCTCGCTGTGATTAAAACATTAAATCACATACCACAGGAAAAATGGTTAGAAAGCAGCACATCCACTGATTTAAATTCATATACAAATGTTGTAATTTCTGGATAATAATTTCATGAAATTTCAGTGCCTTAGTGTCATATTTAATCTAAATGTGTATGTCAAATGTAAAACAGACTTTAAAATCATTCTGATTGCTTCCTTATTTCGCTACCTCCAGTAAAAGAGTGCGTATGCAAGGTCTAGAGTGTCCATATGGTGCCCACATATTTACGCCTAGTTTATTTTTTATAAATCCCGATATGTGCATGGAAAATTGCAACGTTTATACATCAGGCCCCTGGTGATTTATTCCTCTGATTGGTAGGAACATCTGATCCTGATAAGGACTGTGTTTGAACAATTAGCAAATGTGTCTTTAACTATGAACCTGGAAAAGTGTGAGTTTGGAAAAGCAACAATTACATACCTGGGTAAGTAATTCGGCCAAGGTCAAGTCCGACCTGTTAGTGCAATAGTTTCCGTTATTTTTGATTTCACTGTGCATACTAAACGATAAGAATTACCCGCTTTTTAGGCATGGCCGGGTATTATCGTAATTTTTGCCTACACTTTTTTTTTAACCATTGTACATCCTCTTACCAGTCTGTTAAGTCCTGCCGTTGATTTTGTGTGGTCTGAGTCTTGCCAATATGCTTTTGACAGTGTGAAGAATTTACTAATTTAGTAATTTACAAATTAGGGTTTAATGCCAACCCTTTACTGTGGTTTAAGCCTATACGCACTACTTTATCATGAGGCTATTGATATTTTTTCTACATTAAAAAAATAAACAAACAAAAAAACATAAAACTATGTAGGACAGCAGATAAAATTTTGAATTCCCTCCATCCCCAATTCATAAAACCCTCCATCATTTTTAATACTACAAAACTGCCTTTCAATTTTACATGGCGGTTCCTTCAACTTGACAACATATTCTCTCTGTTAGTGGTGACTGTTAATATCCATTAGCTGAACAAAATTAATTAAGATCAACTTAATTTTAAAAATGTCTCCCTGCACTATTTCAAATGCTGCCACCAAGTCAGCTAAGACAGAGGCAACTTTAATCCAAACAAATCGAACGACTCCCATGACTGAAGCATGGGAAGAACTATAGACTAATCTATATACCATTATTGGGCAGCTGCTGCAAATGTCAAAGCCTCTAATTTAGAAGTCCAATAACAAAGCAATGAAATTTTCGTGAGCACAAGAGAAGAAAGGCGAGTGGTCTGAACAGTATGAGAACAATAAATCAGTCAGGTTAAAATCCCCTCTTTAACTTTATGTCTCAGTAATTCAGTCTCCTGTAGCACAAACTCCACAAATGAGGGACCGAGGGAAACTAAACAAATTTGAATTAATAGTAAGTAATGAATATTGAGATGAAGATTTATTTATCCTTTTATTATTATTCATATTTTGGTCTCTCTCAAGAAATCTACAAGCCAGAGGCAACTGACACAAGCTCCAGCAGCTTCGGGAAAATCTCTATGTGTGTTTCTGATTATACATGTAAGAGTATTTTTGTCTGTTTATATGTGTATACCCCTTAATGAATTATTAAGAAATTGTGGTAACATCATGAGGTTTTGAACTCTAAGAGGCTTCCATGCAACGATCTAGAGAAGCTTCCCTAATTAACATCATCTTTACTGAGAAAAGAACTTTGTTTTTTTT
>NW_015506196.1:279038-288708 GCF_001515645.1 Sinocyclocheilus grahami
ATTCTATCTTTTAAATCTGGTGTTTGTCACAATATTGGGAAGAGCACGAAAGGGGTTATCATTAGGCTACTGTCTGTGTGCGACACCTGTGAACAGAGGTTCTACTGTCATCAGACCAATGGACTGTTTGATCAAAGAGCGCATCCTTATGTCTGTTGTTACTGTTGTCAGTGATCATTATTTGTGCAAAAGTATTTTCTCAGAACATGAGTTTTGCTATTTAGAACACAATTTAAAGCGGGATTGTCATACGCCAAGCAATCCTCGCTGTGATTAAAACATTAAATCACATACCACAGGAAAAATGGTTAGAAAGCAGCACATCCACTGATTTAAATTCATATACAAATGTTGTAATTTCTGGATAATAATTTCATGAAATTTCAGTGCCTTAGTGTCATATTTAATCTAAATGTGTATGTCAAATGTAAAACAGACTTTAAAATCATTCTGATTGCTTCCTTATTTCGCTTCCTCCAGTAAAAGAGTGCGTATGCAAGGTCTAGAGTGTCCATATGGTGCCCACATATTTACGCCTAGTTTATTTTTTATAAATCCCGATATGTGCATGGAAAATTGCAACGTTTATACATCAGGCCCCTGGTGATTTATTCCTCTGATTGGTAGGAACATCTGATCCTGATAAGGACTGTGTTTGAACAATTAGCAAATGTGTCTTTAACTATGAACCTGGAAAAGTGTGAGTTTGGAAAAGCAACAATTACATACCTGGGTAAGTAATTCGGCCAAGGTCAAGTCCGACCTGTTAGTGCAATAGTTTCCGTTATTTTTGATTTCACTGTGCATACTAAACGATAAGAATTACCCGCTTTTTAGGCATGGCCGGGTATTATCGTAATTTTTGCCTACACTTTTTTTTTAACCATTGTACATCCTCTTACCAGTCTGTTAAGTCCTGCCGTTGATTTTGTGTGGTCTGAGTCTTGCCAATATGCTTTTGACAGTGTGAAGAATTTACTAATTTAGTAATTTACAAATTAGGGTTTAATGCCAACCCTTTACTGTGGTTTAAGCCTATACGCACTACTTTATCATGAGGCTATTGATATTTTTTCTACATTAAAAAAATAAACAAACAAAAAAACATAAAACTATGTAGGACAGCAGATAAAATTTTGAATTCCCTCCATCCCCAATTCATAAAACCCTCCATCATTTTTAATACTACAAAACTGCCTTTCAATTTTACATGGCGGTTCCTTCAACTTGACAACATATTCTCTCTGTTAGTGGTGACTGTTAATATCCATTAGCTGAACAAAATTAATTAAGATCAACTTAATTTTAAAAATGTCTCCCTGCACTATTTCAAATGCTGCCACCAAGTCAGCTAAGACAGAGGCAACTTTAATCCAAACAAATCGAACGACTCCCATGACTGAAGCATGGGAAGAACTATAGACTAATCTATATACCATTATTGGGCAGCTGCTGCAAATGTCAAAGCCTCTAATTTAGAAGTCCAATAACAAAGCAATGAAATTTTCGTGAGCACAAGAGAAGAAAGGCGAGTGGTCTGAACAGTATGAGAACAATAAATCAGTCAGGTTAAAAGCCCCTCTTTAACTTTATGTCTCAGTAATTCAGTCTCCTGTAGCACAAACTCCACAAATGAGGGACCGAGGGAAACTAAACAAATTTGAATTAATAGTAAGTAATGAATATTGAGATGAAGATTTATTTATCCTTTTATTATTATTCATATTTTGGTCTCTCTCAAGAAATCTACAAGCCAGAGGCAACTGACACAAGCTCCAGCAGCTTCGGGAAAATCTCTATGTGTGTTTCTGATTATACATGTAAGAGTATTTTTGTCTGTTTATATGTGTATACCCCTTAATGAATTATTAAGAAATTGTGGTAACATCATGAGGTTTTGAACTCTAAGAGGCTTCCATGCAACGATCTAGAGAAGCTTCCCTAATTAACATCATCTTTACTGAGAAAAGAACTTTGTTTTTTTTCACGACTACAGTGTGTGCATTTGTTCAAGGGCAGTGAGGGATATACATGTGTCTGTAAAAATAGGCTATACTACAGAATACATTTCTAAGATTCCAGGAGTTTCATTCCTAAAGGGATTTTTCTTCTATTTCAGCCATGCCTCTCTAGCACCTGACGTTGTGGAACAAAGACAAGGATAATTTGAAAGGCTCATCTCCCTTCTCTTTTCGTACTCTGCACTCCATTTTCCCCCATCTTTTTCTCTCCCTCCTTTACTCACTGGACTCTTTGACTTTGATCTCTTTCCAGGCATCATTCACTTCATTCTGGGATGCTATATTCCTTAAAAGACAAGAGTTTATGTATTATTTATAATTGTTTACGGTCATATTTTCTAGGCTGCCCGTTTTAACAGGTTCTGCAAAGTGCAAAGAATGAGTCAAATCGATCGAAATAACAACAACAGCAATATAAAGGATATTGTAAGTCAATTGAGAAAAGTATTACCCCAAAGATTCTGCCAGCACTGTAATTTTAATGATTGTAGCATGTGAAAATGAATTATTTTATTCAGAGCACGTTTGAAATAACAACAAATTTGTCAGAGACCACAGGAAAAAAAAGGTGTCTGTGCCACATATTTCATCATTCCAATTAAATTAGTTGGACACTAAATGTCTTGTACCTTCAAAAATTATTTGGAAATTGTTTGTGGACTTATTGTTTGTTATACTTATTTTTGCTTTTGGAACAATGCCCTCACTACGAAAATCACTAGGTCACCCCTAATGAAATAAAATAAAATTGACAAATAGTTTTCTAATAATGTACAGTCATGCAGACATAGCAGTGGGCAAAAAAAAATGCTGATTTAGTCTTCATATAACATATAACTTTATGGCAGCTGCCATCTTGATATCAGCTCATGATCTTGAGGTTAATTCAACTCTGCCAGTGATCTAAAACCACTGCTGTACCACTTGTTTGGGAAGATAAATAAGAGCCAGCAGTGTCATCACTGCACCTTTAGTTTCACCAAACAGAATTACAAAAATTATGATTAAAATAATGTTTACCATTTTAAGGGAAAATAATCTATGGCTTACTTGTACTTATCCCTGTATATTAAGCTGGGATATAAAAATGTACTTAAAAATATCAAGGACTGCATTACAAAAAAATAAACAACAGAGGATGTCACAGAGGTTTAAGGCTATTTTGGATCCTTGTAGTACTGAAAAAATTGTGAAAAAGGTGAAAAGCTTCTTATATTTATTTATGTATTCATTTATTTATTTTGCAAACCAAAAGTTCATACACACCAGTTTGTTTGTTGGTTGCTCAATTGAAAGGAAACAGAATGTCGTGCACCATGTGAATAACAATAAAGACAAATAATTTCAGTTGTAGTTAAAATTCAAAATAAGGTCAATCGGTGTTTAGACTTATCTGTAAATAAACACTGGAAGATGTGTACTCTAATGAACCCTAAGAGAGGCTTACTGCATATGATCCCCTAAAAGGGGATTTCAGAAGTCCTGACCAACAATCAGTGGGACCAATCCGTTTGCGTTCTCTCAGACACTTGTCTCCGAGCAAAGATTACACACTAATCTAGCAATCTCAGTTTTAATCAGAACACATGTCCACATTTCCATCACCATATGGACATGAACTATTCCGAGACTCCCCCTCGATCACTTCTGATCTCCCTGTCATGATTTAAGAACTCAGACCCAAGGGAGATTTTGCTGGCTTAGCCATGATCAGGTGCTTTCGAGATCAGTCTCCAGAGATGCCTTCAGAGAAAAGGGCAAACAGACACTCTCGCTGATCAAATTTCAAGGATTAGTAATTGACAGGGTTAGTGTCAATGATAAATTCACACACAACCTTTCACACCTGATCCAGTTATTTGATCCCCTAAAAGGGGATTTCAGAAGTCCTGACCAACAATCAGTGGGACCAATCCGTTTGCGTTCTCTCAGACACTTGTCTCCGAGCAAAGATTACACACTAATCTAGCAATCTCAGTTTTAATCAGAACACATGTCCACATTTCCATCACCATATGGACATGAACTATTCCGAGACTCCCCCTCGATCACTTCTGATCTCCCTGTCATGATTTAAGAACTCAGACCCAAGGGAGATTTTGCTGGCTTAGCCATGATCAGGTGCTTTCGAGATCAGTCTCCAGAGATGCCTTCAGAGAAAAGGGCAAACAGACACTCTCGCTGATCAATTTTCAAGGATTAGTAATTGACAGGGTTAGTGTCAATGATAAATTCACACACAACCTTTCACACCTGATCCAGTTATCTTAGCATTCCATTTGAGTTCAGATTAATAATGGCTAAGCAAATCAATAATCAGAAGCTTTCTGAGGGTTTGAAAAGATGCCACTAGACTCTTAAAGGTTCCAAAAGGTGTTTTTTTTTTGTCATGAAGAACAATGCCATAGAAGAACCATTTTTTGGTTCACTAAATAATCTTTTAGCAAACAGTTTTTTAAAGAGTGAAGAACATTATAATAATCTAAGGAACATTTCTCCACTATAAAGAACCTTCTGTGCAAAGGAAAGATTACACGGATGCTAAATGTCCTTAATGAAATCATAGATGCAATAAAGAACCTTTCTTTTTAAGAAGTGAGCATGTTTTTGCTCTTCATTGCAGGTGCTCACTTCATACTGACAGTCCTCCTACTTCAAAAAAAAAGCATAGTGTGTATTACAAAGAAGCATCAGGAGAGTGTAAGGGAGAAAGAAAGAGAGAGAGAGAGAGAGAACAAAACAGACTTCAAGAGTATTAGAGAAAGACCCCATTTATTAAAAGGTTCAAATTTTTTATCTCTTCTGTGAGTTCTGGGGAGGAAAACCCATTTCCTCCACTCATAAGTGCTATATTTATTTAGTTTTAGTATAATTCCTCCTCCATCTGCACATATCAGGGGAACAGGAATCTTCCCAACCAGACCTGCGTCTTTTTCTTTTATTTGTGTGTCTCGCCGCCGGCAGTGAATTAACATGGCTTAACCATGTTTTGTTTGTAATTAGCAGCGGGCACAATGAAGTGCTGTAGGGTTTCGCTGCAAGTGGCAGGCGATTACCTGCCCGCTCAAAGTGACTTCCTAAACATCTGTGGGGATTAGAGCAGAGGGGAAGCCATCAAATGGCAAAGCAGATGGCTGTCAAGGGACACTCAGCACAGAAACCAATATTTTGATAGTTTGTTTTAATTTGCCAATCACGTAGGTCCATGAGGGAGTTTAAAGAGAGCCACTCAACAATCTCACAGCGAGCTAGAGAAGAAAGAAACAGGTGCCAAGAGAAAATGGGTCAGAACCTCAAAGATGCTCTGGAAAGCCATAAGATACATAAAGTATTGAATCAAACACACTTTCATAGCGATTTGGGTCACAATACTGTATATAATAGGTCAATGACAAGTAAGATTTTTTTATTTATTTATTTCTCATAGCATGACATATCATTATGCAGTATATCATTATGTTTTTGGGGAGGCACACTAAACAAACCTTGTCTTGTCATAAAAAGTTATTTGAAGAGACTCGACAGAGTCATTAGGATCTGCAGGGGTCCACTCGAAATAATTTCCTGTTCTATGGTGTTTTTCAGCATGTTTTTTGCACCACGTGATTTTGTTGGTCACATCACATGATATGACTTGGCAGACAAAGGTTTTTGAAATATCAAGAAGAAAAAATAATAATGAAAGACTATGCCAAATAAGATTTAATTACTTTACAGTTGCAATTTAAGGGAAGTAGCGACAGATCTTTTCTTCCATGTTACAAACATATCATTGAAAACTATTTCAAAATGTTTCTTAATGTTTGTCTGATCTAAAGTGTTTTCTTTAAATGTATCCAAAAGTATTTTTTTTTAGATTAATTTGATCTTATGTTATGAGAAATGTCATCCACTAGTCCCATCTTGTTTCAGTTAACCAATGGTAATTGATGTTAATAACATTTTTATAATGCATACTGTTGTTAATAGATAGCGCATTACAAATACATTTGTATTATGAAGCAAAATTACACATGTTCTGTGTATTTTTCAAATTGACAGTCATTGACAGATTTAGAATGTTTTTGTTGTCTGATTTAATAAGTTTTACCTTTAAATGATCTGCATTTGTTATGAGACTAAGTTGATCTTATTCCACGAGAAATGATATCTTAACGTCTTAACTACATGATTGTTTCAGTTAAGCATAAGTATACAGTGGTTGATATTGTTAACAGTTTTTAATGTATAACTGTATTGTTGCAAATAGCTGTAGTGCATTACAAAGCATTTGTGCCATCTAATCCTCTTAAACAGAATTTACACAATTGAGTGTCACGGATCGGCAAGAAAGAAGACCCAGGTGCAGATTAACAGTGAAGGGGGTTTTAATTTATAAGACAGTAGACAAGGCACAAGGAGAGCGTGACATGCATAAGAGTTCAAACACTAGGGCAACCTAGACGACAGGCACTGAGGATGACTACTGAGACCAGTCCTGGGTAAAAGACTTGACGACTGCAGATGACCAGATGGTTAAAGGTGGAAAATCCTAAACAGGAACACAAGGAACCAGAGGTTTGAAGATGTCTCAGACAAAGCACCAATCTTGCTGCCAGATAGAGGATCACAGAACCAGAGGCTTGACACTTGAGAATCAGATAGCTGCACCATTCTTGCTGCCAGGAAGTGAGAGTCAGCAACCAGGGAGAGCTCAGAAAGCAGGACACAAACTCTACATCAAACACACAACTAAACAAGAACAAAGTTTAACTATAAACACAGGAACGCAAGCAAGGGCATACCACAAACGAACAAGCAAAGAAATTATGAAAATGAGCATAATATAAAGCACATAAAGATCAGGTGAAAACAATCAGGTCAACGAGGACTAGATGAGGAGGCAGGACAAGAGGAGCACATGGCCAACACAAACAGAGATACAAAACAAACAAAGAAACACTTAACAGAGACTAGGCAGACAAGACTGTCGGGGCAGGATCCTGAAATTGAGATTTAAAACATTTTGATGTGCCTGTGTGCATGCATTGTTCTCTACCCTTACAACATTTGACCATTAATTAAATGACTAACATTTTTACATCTGCCTGCCAACTGCCTTCTGGTAATTTTCAGTTGCAATAACACAATGTGAACACACTCGCTACAGGTGGTAAAATTGTGTAATTTTTAACACATCTCTTTTTGCATTGCATCAAAGTGAAATGGATTATAAAAAATGAAATAATGCAGGACAGGGACTTGGTTCTGTTTGCCATTTGTTGATTGGATGGAGACAGATCTGAATGCCATAGCTTGACTGTAAGACAGTCCTGCATATGTCACTAGAGAGATGTCTGTCAGTTCACTGGACGATCAAGTTAAGACTAATTAATTAACAAAAAAAAAATTGAAAGTACACAGATTAATTGTTCACAATACGATCTATAACATGCATTTAGAAAACAGACATTTCATTCCTACTTTAATCAAGCAAAACAATTTAAAAAAAGGTAATAAAAAACAGAGAAGAACACTCATAGAAAAAGGTGTATTGAAACCACTGCATAAATTGCACATTTAATGTATTTTTAAATTGGAAAAAAAGCTTGTCATTGACCTTTATACTGCTATGACATTATCAAAATGCAGTGAAGCTTCAGAGAAAAATGAAAGGCTACTTTTGCAGTGACTCTGCTGACCTTGGTTGAATATATAAAATGAATAAAGCATTTCAATAGAGTTCACAGAGAGAAACAGGACAAAAGAACAGAGAAAGAGAGCAAGAGACGGACAGAGTGAGACAAAAAAGGAGATCATTTCAGAGATAAAGGGTGTGATGCAGAGCAATGACATGGAATGATGTAAAGCTCTTCATTTCACAGATTTTCCTCTTCAAAGTATGTTGTTTCATTGATTAGCCCCATGTATTGAATGAAACATTGAGCAGTTACGCACAGGCTGGTGCAGGGTCTCTCTTTGATATGTACCTGCGATCATAAAAGCAACAAGTATTTGATGAGGTGAGGAGAAGCTTCAAAACTCCTTATTTCAGAGGAAAGTTGAAAGGGAATCAAAATCACCAACAACTGATCTGAGCCAACTAACTCACTCAAAAACAGAGAGTCCTGAATTACATGTCAAGAACACTTAAAAACTAAAGAAGAAAACATAAAATAACATTGCACCGTAAAGGCACGTTCACACCAAGAACGATAACTATAAAATAACTATAAAGATAACTATATTAGCATCCACACCAGTGGACAATACCGTCTGATTATTCCAAGCACATGCTCGTCTGCCACTTTAAATTCTCAAGCTTGTTATAGCAGGATTGATTCTGATTGGCTGTCAATGTTTTATCATTCATCAGCTGAAAAAAATTATTCTGAAAGTGATTTCAACGATATTGTTTATCTGTGCCTTTATCGTTATAGCTGTGGTGTGGACTCTGCTATTCTTTAATATTGAGAACGATTTTTAAAACTATATCTTTATCGTTATCTTTATAGTTATCGTCCTTGGTGTGAACAGGCCTTAACACTGTTCTCTAGAAAATGAATAACAACCTTTGATTGTGACAGTCTTCGGATTGATATTCTGATAGATATTTGTATAGAAGAATTATTTTCTACTAAAATACTGACATGCAAGATGGCAGCCCAAATTCCCTTTTCAACCACTGAAATGGGATTTTTTTTTTCAGTGTTATCTGTTTTCAGTGGAATAACACAAACAACTGCCTGTTGCCATTAGATAAGACAGATAGGACAACTGCCAGTCACCTCGTTGGGGGGTGTCATGGGGACACCAACACCAGACCCTGCCGAGAGGAATACCTCTTAGTCAATATGTGGCAGGAAAGTGGAGAGAAATGTCAGAGGCAGTAGTTTAGTCCATTTTTTAATCAGTAAGGGAGATCGAAGAGAGTGAGGATGTGACATTTCCTACCAAAAAGTTAGCTAGTGGAACTTGCCTGGTCATGCCACAAGAAAGAACAAAAGACTGCATATAATTTGTCATCAAAATAAACAAACTACAGCACATCCACTCCACGTTCATTCAGAGAATGGTGAAAGGATGACTGTTTGTTTCACAACAATTCATAGAAACTCTCTTATTAAGACACAAATGAATGCATGGGTGATAGTTCAACCGGCTGGTGTCATGTTTGGACTGTATTCAGCAGAACATGTAGATTATATTGATGGTTACTTGTTATCTTTCCTGTGGCTGTCTACAAGAGATGACGTAGGAGGTCTGGGGGATTATGGGCAAAAGTCAAGTCAAGTCAAGTCACCTTTATTTATATAGCGCTTTTAACAATACAGATTGTGTCAAAGCAACTGAACAGCATTAATTAGGAAAATAGTGTGTCAATAATGCAAAATGACAATAGTAAACACAAATTTTTCAGTTAAAGACAGTTCATCATTGAATTCAATGATGTCATCATCCAGCTCAGTTCAGTTTAAATAGTATCTATGCAATCATTTGCAATCAAGTCAACGATATCGCTGGAAATGAAGTGCCCCCAACTAAGCAAGCCAGAGGCGACAGCGGCAAGGAACCAAAACTCCATCGGTGACAGAATGGAAAAAAACCTTGGGAGAAACCAGGCTCAGTCGGGGGGCCAGTTCTCCTCTGACCAGACAAAACCAGCAGTT
>NW_015506196.1:291215-291675 GCF_001515645.1 Sinocyclocheilus grahami
AAGTCAAGTCAAGTCACCTTTATTTATATAGCGCTTTTAACAATACAGATTGTGTCAAAGCAACTGAACAGCATTAATTAGGAAAATAGTGTGTCAATAATGCAAAATGACAATAGTAAACACTAATTTTTCAGTTAAAGACTGTTCATCATTCAATTCAGTTCAGTTTAAATAGTATCTTTGCAATCATTTGCAATCAAGTCAACGATATCGCTGGAAATGAAGTGTCCCCAATTAAGCAAGCCAGAGGCGACAGCGGCAAGGAACCAAAACTCCATCGGTGACAGAATGGAAAAAAAACCTTGGGAGAAACCAGGCTCAGTTGGGGGGCCAGTTCTCCTCTGACCAGACAAAACCAGCAGTTCAATTTCAGGCTGCAGCAAAGTCACACTGTGCAGAGGACTCATCTGGTTCCTGTGGTCTTGTCCCGGTGGTCGTCTGAGACAAGGTCTTTACAGGG
>NW_015506196.1:291739-292304 GCF_001515645.1 Sinocyclocheilus grahami
GAGGTCCTCTCTAGGTGCTGATCCACCATCTGGTCAGAATACGTACTGGATCCGGGTGACTGCAGTGACCATCTGATCTGGATACAGACTGGATCTGGTGGCTACGGTGACCTCGGAATAAGAGAGAAACAGACTAATACGTGTCACACACGTCACTTCCTCTTTGTTGCTGCTGTAACGAATCAGCTCATGACAGGAAATATGAATAATTAACCATAACTAGTTATAATTAACTATTCATATTTTAGATCCGCTGTAGATATTTAGCTGACCTCTCAGGGTCAACTGTCTTGTCAATTCTAAGAACGTTAATTTCCTGGTTAAGGGAAATAACTTTCTTACTGTACAATTCTACAAAGCTTGTAGCGTAAATCTGCATGATTAGTGACTCCGGTTATGAGCAAACAATGAACACGTCAAGTGTGATACAAGTAAGGTTTTATTAACTACATAAACACTTAAACTAGTCTAACATACTACATAAACACATAAACTGGTCTAACATCCTACATAAACACATAAACTGGTCTAACATCCTACATAAACACATAAACTGGTCTAACAT
>NW_015506196.1:292776-301384 GCF_001515645.1 Sinocyclocheilus grahami
ATACTCTGTTCACACACATTACCATTGTTTTACTCACTGTTACTTGCTTTAATGGCGGATGTGTGTCTACCTTTGAGTGCAGGTGAGGACACGTTCAAGCTGCATTCGGGGCAGCTCGAGCTGGAGGCCGTGGAGAAGCAGATCCGCGACCTGGTGGAGAGGCAGACCGAGCTGAGAGAGCAGAGAGCCACGCTGGAAACATCCCAGGCATCCAAGTCTGAGGTAAGTATACAGCGCGCTGCTAACTCTCCCACCACCTCTACTCCGTGTGTTTCTGTGCACAGGCCCGGTGCACCCAGTACACTAGCCAGAAAATGCGAATTTGGCACACTACACGACGAACTGATAAGAGATCGATTAGTATGTGGCATTCACAATGACAATATCCGCACACAGCTGCTGAAAGAAAAAAAATCTAACTTTAAACTCAGCTATCGAAATATGCATGCTACATGAGCAGTCTGAAAAAGGAAACAAAGAAATAAAAAAGAAGCAGGTACCAAAGAACTAAAGAACGAAAGCAAAGTTTGTGCAATATTCTACATGTTTAAACTGTGGTGGCCAGCGTTCATCTGACCGCAGCAGCTGTCCAGCCTTCAACAAGCACTGCAACGCGTGTGAAAAATGGAACCACTTCTCTAAATGGTGCCGATCAAGCAAAAACATGCACCTACAACAGACCAGGACAAGGTCCATCTCAGCCAAGCAGAGCACCCCACACCATACGCAGGGGAGGACAGACACATAAAATAAGTTAACTTAATGCACAGATTGCATATGAACCAGCAGACTTTTTTTACTGTGAAAGTGTAGAGGTGCCAGCTGATAGAGGAGAGATATTTACCGTCCTGTCCACTTCCAACACAGGGAAGCAACTTAAGGTGAAGTTTGACACTGGAGCTCGGTGCAATGTACTGTCCAGAGGTGTTCTCCAGCACATCGACCCAGGCGCTCATGTCGACCACAGCCATGTAGTCAACCTTGTGGCTTATGGTGGTCAGATCATAAAGACTCTAGGTGTTACTAATGTAAACTTCACATGTGGCACACTACAGTTCCATGTTGTTGACAGTGATGTAAAACCTCTATTGGGCCTCAGAGACAGCATTAAACTAGGCTTTGTGCAACTTGACCCGAATGTGCACGCTCTCCAGCAGGGGGCCCCTGAGCTCACAGAGTATAAATATCTTTTTGACTGCAGCACTATAGGCAAACTGCCTGTAGTGTATCACATGCGCCTAGACCCCTCCGTGCACCCTACAATATGTGCTCCCAGACGAGTGCCATTGGCAATGAAAGACAAAATAATCAATGAACTCAACAAAATTACTAAACTGGGAGTCATTAAGCCAGTTCAGGAGCCCACTGAGTCGGTGTCTTCTATGGTGGCTGCATGTAAAAAAGTTGGTGCCGTAAGACTGTGTATTGACCCTGTCCACCTCAACAAAGCCCTCCTCAGACCACATCATCCCATGAAAACAGTAGAACAGGTGATCGCTGACATGCCAGGAGCCATGGTGTTCAGCAGGTGGCTGCATGTAAAAAAGTTGGTGCCGTAAGACTGTGTATTGACCCTGTCCACCTCAACAAAGCCCTCCTCAGACCACATCATCCCATGAAAACAGTAGAACAGGTGATCGCTGACATGCCAGGAGCCATGGTGTTCAGCATCCTTGATGCGAAGTGTGGATTCTGGCAGGTGCCACTCAGTGAGGTGTCATCAAAGCTGACCACCTTCATGACCCTGGCGGGCCGATATGCCTTCCTCCGAATGCCTCATGGAATTTCCACGGGAAGTGAAGTCTTCCAAATGTGTATGGAGCAGCTCTTTGAAGGACAGCCATGCGCAATTGTTGTTTACGACATCCTCGTTTGGGGCAGCACAACAGAAGAGCATGATCTGCACCTCCGGCAGGTCATGGACAGAATACGTGGCATAAATCTTAAGCTCAACCCTGACAAGTGTCGTTTCTGGGTGTCTGAGGTGTCATATGTGGGTCACCTTCTAACTGACCAGGGCATAAAGCCTGACCCTACAAAAACAGACGCGGCCCGTTTTATGCTTTATGGGTGCTGTCTGTCTCCAAAACAACAAACCAATGGCGTTTGCCTCAAGAGCACTTACAGAGACTGAGTCACGCTACGCTCAGATAGAAAAGGAGCTGCTGGCCCTTGTCTATGCGTGTCAGGTTGTACACTGTTTGCTAGTTTCACTGTTCATGTGCACTTTTATAACAGGTAAAGCTAAAGGGCTAACTATATATATACTAATATACAGTATATATAGAGCTGTTAAAATCGCTTTTGTTGTTGATTCTGTTTCTATTTTTTATTCATGTTCAACCTATCCAGGTATCTTATCATTTAGGAGGGGGATGTAGATTATATTGATGGTTACTTGTTATCTTTCCTGTGGCTGTCTACAAGAGATGACGTAGGAGGTCTGGGGGATTATGTGCAAAACACTGGAATAGGAAGGGGGATTGTATGGGTGAATAAAGCGAGACCTCAGTTATACAAAAGGTGTCAGTTAATCTGTCTATACGCATCTACACAACACCTACTTTATACTGAAAGTGAAAAGCAATGCAGACCTACAACTCTAAAAGACACTTTACTAACTTTGGGTTCCATACAAAGGAAGAAGGGTAGGCCAATCAAGAGGTCAAGGTTAGGCCACTGGTAGATGGTGCATCAACACCATCTGGATAAAAAAAGCATTCTCCATTGACAGCCTCTCAAAAGCGCACTGTATTCTGAAGTATTACATTTTCTGCAAGCATAAAATTGGTAAAATGTTGTGATTCTACAAAATTAGATGATATCCAGACTGTAAAAGACCTTCTGGATTTGTAGACTGAACTGGCTTCATCATTCCCCAGTTTTCAGTCTTTGTTACACCCATGTGTGTTTGCTTTTGATTTTTTCACAGTTTACTTTCATCTTCACACTCATCACTGGCCACTCCATTACTATAAATCTTAATCATCCATGTTGTTACTGACCCTCTGAGCCTGCAATGTTAAAAACACTGACAAAAAACAACAGCTTGAGTGACTCCTGTTCATATTCAGTTTCACTGTTGCTTATTGCTGTAATTCAAACCCATTATTTTGGTTTGCTCTTTATTGTACACAAACTACCGCCTGTTCCTGTTTCTTGTTATCACATTAGTCATTTGTTTTCAATATCGTTTCCATCATTTGTGTATTTAAGTATTCAGAAACTGCGTAGAAGAGAACAGGGAAGAACATGAAATGCATAACGAAGTACACTGCATAATGCACATTCATAATGCATAGTTTGTTTTTCCTCACTCACATGTACTGTTGTCAGTGTATTGCTTCCTTGCATTTAGTAAATCCGAGTTGTTTCACTACATCCTTGCTTGTTATTGCCACCCAGTCACAAAATACATTTTCAATAATTTAATAATACATCCTCATAACCTCATAACCCCCCACCCCCCCAAAAAAAACTGTGTTCAAGGATGTTGAAACAGAATTGTCTACTTTTCTACTGCAATGTCACCCTGCACAACCCCTGGAGACCCCATCAAACTTATGAACAAAACCCTGTAGAACGTCTCTAACCAAACCCCTATCCAGAGACCCTGGCATTACTCTGCTGTGGGAATATGATAATCGAATGTACTTTGATGCAAGTTTGATAACAACAAGTACTTTACCAAAGAAACAAGTCATCTTTGTATAAGATAACTAACACCCCTACACATTACTTTGCCAAAGCTACATCCTGCTCAGTCGCTTACATTTATCTATCCTATACATTCTACTATTTTCTTGTTTCCAGTTTACCTGACTTTGAAATATCATGGCAAAAATGAAAATTCTGTCATTAGTTACTCACCCTCATGTCGTTGCAAGCCTGTAAGACCTCCGTTCATCTTCGGAACACAAATTAAGATATTTTTTATGAAATCCGAGAGCTTTCTGACCCTGCATAGACAGCAACACAACTGAAATGTTCCCAGACTCAGAAACATAGTAAGGACATCGATAAAACAGGCCATGTGACATCAGTGGTTCAACCGTAATTTTGCGAAGCTACGAGAATACCTTTTGTGTGCAAAGAAAACAAAAATAACGACTTTATTCAACAATTCTGACATTTTGGAGAGTATCACGACACATGCGCACACTTTCCCTGAACGTAAACAATGCTGCTGAAGGAGAACACGCATGTGCTGCGCCTTTTTTACGTTCAGGAAAAGCACGTGAATGCGTTATGGTACTCTCCAAAATGGCAGAAGACAGTAACTCGGGGGAGAAGAATTGTTGAAAGAAATCGTTATTTTTGTTTTCTTTGCATACAAAAAGTATTCTCGTAGCTTTGCAAAATTAAAGTTGAGCCACTGATGTCACATGGACTATTTTACAGATGTCCTTACTACATTTCTGGGTCTGTCTATGTCTATGCAGGGTCAGAGAGCTCTCGGATTTCATCAAAAATATCTTAATTTGTGTTCCGAAGATGAACAAAGGTCTTACGGGTTTGGAATGATATGACAGAATTGACAGAATTTTAATTTTGGGGTGAACTATCCCTTTAATTATTTTACGTTTTGGTAAATTGGAGGCTAATTTGTATAAATCAGTATGAATTTGTACAATCTGTTTTTATGTCATACAAATGTAAATATATAAAAATGTAAACACCTAGTGATGGTTGTTTATGGTTGGGGTTAGCGGTAAACCTTCATGCTTACTTTTTTCTAAAAATTATTTTTGTATACGATGCACATTGTTGAGTGTTTGCATATCTTGTTGTAATATAATGCATTTTATTCTAAAAAAATAAATAAATGACAAGCCTGTTTACACCAAAACCAAAATGAATATCATCTGGAAAAAGAACATCCATACAATAGGTGGCACTAATCAAAAAAAAAAAGGCTGATTATGCTACACAACTTTTAGATGGTCTGCCATCCAATGATCACAGTAGAAGACCAAACACAGAGGAAACACAAAAGCAAAACTGTCTAATGTCATACTCAGCCATAAATAAACCTATTCTGCGATGATTTACATTTTTATCTTCTTTGGAAGATTTTCTACAAGACAAAGTCGCAAAAAGTTGTGGTTCAGGACTGTCAGTGTGAATGCTTCGACACATGAGATTAATTCAATAAGTTTGATGTCAACACATTTATCTACTTTCTAAAGACTGGTCAGAAATAGCAGGAATCACAGAACGACTGTCTGTGCTCAAGATGCTCCAGTTCATCACTAAATGATGAAGAGCCTCTTAGGACATTTATGAAATGAAATGAAACCAAGATGGGACATTTAACAACAATAAAGTAATTTGCAGTTTTTGGTAAGTGATATTCCATAAAGTGTTGGAGACTGTTATATTATTTAATAACTGCAAGTAAACTGAACTCCTTCCGTTTTTTTAAAAATAACAACCTGATTTATTACACTGCTCTCCTACTGTGAAGACTCACACATGCCTTCATTATGTGATGTGTGAACAAACCTCACAAAATAATTGGTGTCACATGTGCAAATAACTAACACCCAGGTATTCTAAATGACAATGCTGCTCAGCATCAGTGGATTCAAAGTAAATTAAATTTGATCTAACTAAACATAGACTACAGAGAAACTATATATATATATATATATATATATATATATATATATATATATATATATATATATATGTAGTGATGTTGTTAAAACGTCACCGTTATTAATTATGTGGCCAGAGCGATCGCCCGGTTAAAGTTGGTTGGTTGGTTGGTTCTGCCTCTTGCTGTGTGTCATGGTCGAAAGCCCACCCCTTCCTTCCTGTTGTGGCCTTCCAAGTGTGTTGTTAGGCTGCTGAGATATACTGGGTGTGGTGCGTTGTTGGCTCTCCCCTCAGAGAATCTATATATATATATATATATATATATATATATATATATATATATATATATATATATATGTAGTGATGTTGTTAAAACGTCACCGTTATTAATTATGTGGCCAGAGCGATCGCCCGGTTAGGGTATATAAGTTGGTTGGTTCTGCCTCTTGCTGTGTGTCATGGTCGAAAGCCCACCCCTTCCTTCCTGTTGTGGCCTTCCAAGTGTGTTGTTAGGCTGCTGAGATATACTGGGTGTGGTGCGTTGTTGGCTCTCAGTGTGGTTTGCCTTCATGGCTCCCATTGATTGTGCCCTCGCAGTGTAACGTAGCCCAGGTCATGGCACCAGTTGATTTCGCTGTCACCTTTTAAAGAGGAGCCTTTAAAGAGGTTGTTGTTGTATGATCCTTAGATCTGTTGTCATGAGCATTACACCATCGTATTAACGGGTTGAGCGAAAGCGGTAATTAATACAGCTCGTTTCCCATTCTGCATTGTTCGAGCCACGCTGCTGCTTTTGGGGAGTTTCATTACGTCCATGTCTAATATCAAAGTGGGCTTGATGTTTGTTCGTTTATTTGTTTGTTTTCTGTTTGGTATTTTGTTTTGAGTAATTTGTAATCTTGTTTTTTTCTTACTTTGTGAACCCTTTTTCAAAAGTTGATTTGTTTCCCTTAGTTTCTTTTGTTGTGAATATGGACCTTCAATTTGTGGTTCATTTTTAATGTGATGTTTTCTTTTTCTTTTGTTTGTAAGAGTGGAGTGCTTCCGGGAGCGGGTCAGGTTTTGACAGCACCACGGATATTATTTCACTTGGGGTGGCCATTTTCGTGTGTGTCACTATTGCTGTGTTACTATTTGCAGTGAATCTTGTGGGTGTGATACTGATTGGTGTGATTTTCTCTTTTGCATACCTTGTGCTGTTACATTCACCCGCTTCTCATATAGGAAGACTCCGCTTTCTACAGCATTATTATTATTTGGATGTTTTCTGTTTTTCTTTTTTTGGACCGATGACATTGGTGTGTGTCGGCTGTGCGTTTTAAATTAATATCAGCCAATTCTTTTAGCCTTAATAAGGCATATACATGAGGCATTCGGAGATTCACGCCTCTTGCTCTTTTCATGTGGAACGTATTTGCGTGCCCTTATTTGGGTTATTTTCCCCCGGGTAGTCCGGGGTGGCGTAGTCACTACAACTGGGCCTCTTGCTACATATATATATACAGAATTAAAACAAAAGATTAAAAAAACATACATCTGAAGGATGATGAATGTTTCCTGTTTTAGCAAAGTCAAAAACAGAGCAATGACTCAATTCACTTCTTTTCCGTACCCACTGTATATATATATATATATATATATATATATATATATATAAAATTCTCTCACAATGGAAGTCAGGCAATTGATGTATAATTGACATCATTTTGCAAAGGAGACTTGTAATCATCACACATGCATTTTTTCACCTCACTACACATTCATGGTGTAAAACAAGAGCAATTGAATTTATGAATCTAAAGCAAGGGTGGGCAAACTTGGCCCTTCCAGGTCACTTTCCTTCAGAGTTTAGCTCCAACTCTAATCAAGCACTCCTGAACCAGCTAATCATTGTCTTCAAGACTACTAGAAAGCTACAAGCAGGTGAGTTTTATCAGGGTTGGATCAAATCTCTGCAGGAAAGTGGCCTGGAAGGGCCAAGTTTGCCCATCACTGATCTAAAGCATTGTAAAGACTGGAGTAGCGTAGCGCAAGACACAAGTCCAACTCAATTAAATATATAAACTTCTGCCGGTACGTAGATCCAATAGCTTTAAGATAAAAAAACAAATAAGATCCGCACATGAACTATGGGCCAGAAAAGCTCACATGAATTTATTATCTAGAAGCCACAAATAAAGTGCAAAAAGTGTAAATTGCACAAAATGTTTTCGGGATTGACCCTTCATCAGTGCCGTGTTCCAAGCATACACCTGCGCCCCTTTTAACAGGCTTATTACCGTAATAATTATACTATACCGGTGTAGCGGCTGGACCACTCAAACACACAATATATATTTTACTAGCTAGATTTAACAAATACTCTGTAACACCCCAGGAAGCCGAACAGGCCCCTGGTTCCATAGCAACGCTGACACCAGATACATTTACGATCGAAAGGAATGTTAGCAGAGAGACTCTGACCGCATTTTCCAGAGAAAGAGGCAAATGCACAGTAGAAATTGACTTTTCTACTAATTAATTCATAGGAAAACCTTTCTTTGAATGAACCGTGTATCCTTCAGGTCATTGTGTATATTATTGTCATTGTGTATGTTGTCTTTGAGATTTTATTCTGTTTATGCAGGCTTATGATCGAAACATTCCTTCCTGTCATCTTACATATATATAACCCTACCATGTTTAGTATCTATGAATTAGTCTTCTGATGATCTAAACAAGCGTGTATAGTATATGTTGGTACATAGGCAATTTATATTAGTGTCCTGAGAATCTTTAGTAATTTCGACTCAAGTCCATTTGCAAATTACCATGCTTAGAGACAAAGGGTCATAAAGCCCTCCAGCAATTGCCACCTCCCGCTTGGAATTTCTGAATCTCTCATTGGACAAGCCCACCTTGAGAGGCGTGACTCTTCTCCGACCTTAAAGGCCCACAACAGGGACCCTCTTAGAGTCAGTGGTTTGTTTTAATTTTGAGAGGATGTGAGAAAAACGCACCCGGAAAC
>NW_015506196.1:302305-314532 GCF_001515645.1 Sinocyclocheilus grahami
GCAGTTGGGGGTTCGGTGCCTTGCTCAAGTGTCTCACCTCAGTCGAGGTATTGAGGGTGGAAGAGAGTGCTGGTTATTCACTCCTCCCACATAAAATTCCTGTCAGACATGAGACTCAAACCCACAACCTTCAGGTTACAAGTCTGACTCTCTAACCATCAAGCCACGACTGCCCCAATGTAGATTTTAAAAAAGTATAAATCAGCGTTTACAAAAAACAATTGAGACTCATTTCTTCATTCATGCCTAGAGGATATACACATTTAAGATCAAAGATCCATTTACACTCCCTCTGTAAAAGTCTCTGCTCCATGTTACCACCCCTACACAACTTTGTTATGTGATCAATAACTACAAAGTTAAAATCCAAGATTGAATGGGACATTTCATTAAAGTGATGAGCAACCGGAGATTTCTGATCTTTTCTTCTGATTGCACTCATATGTTCAATTATGTGTGTCATAATTTGTCTGTCTTACATATTGTTATGGAAGTGTTATGGTGTATATTGTTATGGAATTGTTACATATTTCACATGGACAAGTCAACAAATATATTACATTAGTAGAAGCTCATGTCACAAATTTTTTAATCTTATACATACGATTTGTTATACTACTCCGAAAATAAAAACCTCTTCTACAAATGTATCTACATAAAGCACACCTAAGAAGGGGCGGGGGGGGACAATGTTCTTACTTATGCGTCCATCAGGAATAGTCTTAATGAAAGTGTCGGATTTGACCCAAAAAATATCTAATATTTCTAGCTCTATAATATGAAAAAATGTGCCGGGACTCCAAAAAGACTTTCACCCACTGGATCACTTGTGAGTATGTACCAATGTTCCTTAATCACATCCTTAATCACTTGACTGTGTGCAGAATAAGAGGTAGTACAAACTACAAAATGAGACTTTTTTGTTTGACGATGTATCGGTGTATTTCACACACTTTCTTCAAAGCGGCCATTTTTTGGGGATAACCCCTAAGAATAAAACGCTTATAAATGTGTCCCACTTGTTGTTCAAAATCTGATTCTACATTACAAATATGCTTTTTTGGCCCATTTTTCATGTGCAGATCTTATTTGTTTTTTGAGTATTGCCATGGATAGAGGAGGACTGGTCAAATTATATAGATATATACAAACCCTTATCCACTTTCTGTATCTATATATAGCTTTATATATTTCTTCTTCTCAGCAAGAGAGCAGGAGTCTGTGAGACTGGCAGGATCTCAGTAGAGGGAATAATCAAGGGCCATCAAATGTTCGGAGATGAAAGGTCAAGAAATGTGGGGATAGACAGAAAAAAAATAATTTGACAAAGAAAGCAAGAGAAATCAAGTCGTGTTGTCCTGCCAGTGTAATGGTGTGCAACTCATCAGTCTCACTTGAGTTCTCCAATGGAAGTTTCTTCAGAAGGAGACAATTAATAAAAGCAATATGATGTTTGATTTATTTGGCATCAATCACTGTCCACAACTGCATTATATAAACCATGCAAATAGTACACTGGAACCCATTTTAAATGGAAAGTACAGGGTTTGTAGGAGTTCAGACCTAGACAGAGACTCTGGTTGACCATGAAATGAACCTAAAAAAAAAAAGTGGTATGCATGAAAGCAGTACAGGTTGCAAAAAGGAAAAAGTGGTAAAAACCAGAAGTCAGAAAGGTCAGAAAAACTGACTTTCCTTCACTGCATGAAATATTTTTTTTTACTCAGTATGAGCAACACAGTCTTACCACAGAGCAGAGTCTGTCATTTTAAGGTTCCGTTCTGTCAATTTTTTCTGGAAATGCGACCTCTGTTCTTGGCTCTAGAATGAACTGGGTGGGCCGCCATCAGTAGCAACATCCAATGCCTCTTTTGAAGACTTTCATTTCTCAAAAAGGGTCATCCATAAGACCTGCATCTGATTAAAAAGTAGTCAAAAACAGAAATATTGTTAAATCATTTTACACTTAATTTTTTCCCCCACTGTGATGTCAGAGCTTCGAATTCTCCAGTCTTCAGAGTCACATGATCATTCAGAAATCACTCTAATATGCTGATTTTCTGATGAAGAATAATTTCTTATTATCACAGTTGAAAATGGTTGTACTGCTTAATGAAGTGTGGAAATCATTATACAGGGACAGGATACTTTGAGTAGAAAGTTCAGAAGAACAGCATTTATTTGAAATTGAAAACTTTTGTAACATTATACATGTCTTTACTGTCATTTTTAATTATTTTAATGCAACCTTGGCCAACAAAAGTATACATTTCTAAAAAAAAAAAAAAAAAAAATCATAGTAATCCCAAACTTTTGATTAGTAATGTCATGAAACAAATGCCAGAATCAAGTTTAGAATTTTTTATTTTTTTTTATTTTACATATTATCTTAGAATATCTTTATTATATGTCATATTTTTATACAGCAGATTCAACAAGGATGTTTATATCACACTCTCTTGTCTCCTATGTTGTCTTATTTTGGTGCACAAATCTTTTTAGTTTGTAATAAGAATTCAAGAGTGATTCATACTACTCAAAATTCAGGAAAACTTTACTTTATTAATCGCATCCTCCATGCCCAATATTTTCCTGGATTTTGAGTGTGAATCACCACTGAATTCATAATTTTAAAAACAAAATAAATGTCACTATCTCGTATAATATCAAACATCCACACCAACACACGTTATACCAACATGTAGTTATCAAAAGATAATAAAGGCCATATTCCAATCTTTATTCCACTTTATTTTTATAAAAAGTGCCTCTAATTAAAGACCAATTAAGAATATATATGTTTATGACACTTTATGACTTATAAATAATGTTGAATGAGTGTTTGTTGTGCATCAAAATAGATAATGCATTTGTATCAATGATTATCATTGTGTATCATCCAGGTACAGTGCAACAGATGTTCAAAGAACAGATGACAGAGAATAACATCAGTGTAGGTTGCAAAATGTTTATTAGGCCACTGATATGGTGGTGAACAGTATTTCATTCATTGCCAGAGGATGACAGTTTTAAAACCTAAAAGGTAACAGAAGAGCATAGCGATAAATACAATAATTGAAGTCGTAGTTGGTTCATATCTACACTACTACTGGAAATCCATGTAGCTGATCCAGGTATTCTGGGATTTTTGGTTTCACTGTGCAAGTGGAACCTTAAACATTTACTTGTGATAATCTTAATTTGTAAATGTATATTTGCTTTTAAAAATGTATAAATATTTTGTATTGGAAACATGAAAAAACATTGAAATTTCAGCAACAATTTTTGCAGCAGTGTAAGACTATAACAGTTTACAACCAGACAGCAGACAGTTCACAACCAGACAAAATGGAGAATGTTGAACAGGGTAAGTTGACACATGGATCATTACACAATTATACAAAAAATATGCCCACATATACCTTTATAAAGGTTTATTTCATTTGTTGCAGGCAGTGATGTATTCAACAAATGATAACAACTAATAACAGACCGTTTTAAAGCATCGCAAGCTACAGCACAATTAACTGAAATCAATGTACACTACTAGCTGAAGTTTGCTGTGCTTTAACCTAACATTACACAAAGAATGCCTGCAATCAGTCAGGAACGACTGCACAAAATGTGATAAAACTAAATATAATAAAATCATTATAAACTGTTACGAAACGATGAACAAATGTATTTTAGGCATAAGTTTGTGAAACATTGAAAATATATTTACCTTTTTTTAAATATTCCATTAAATCTGCCGAGACAAAGAGCATAAACAAAAATTTTCAGTTCCACGCACATGTCCAGGAAACTTATGAATATTCATGTATGCTCCGCCCACCAAAACAGAAAATCTCAGAAGCCAAAAATCATTTACATCATAACACTGGTGTTGCCCTGGGTGTGGCATTAAATTATCTGAAACGATCTGAAACAATATCTAAGTACTCTATTTCCTGGACATGTCCTGGTCAGATTTCTAAATTGCCTAAAATGTGTTTAGGGCTATGGAAATGTCCCTACAATAAGAGACTGGTGTTTAAAACTCTTGGATGTATTTGCATGTCCAGGAAACTTATGAATATTCATGTATGCTCCGCCCACCAAAACAGAAAATCTCAGAAGCCAAAAATCATTTACATCATAACACTGGTGTTGCCCTGGGCGTGGCATTAAATTATCTGAAACGATCTGAAACAATATCTAAGTACTCTATTTCCTGGACATGTCCTGGTCAGATTTCTAAATTGCCTAAAATGTGTTTAGGGCTGTGGAAATGTCCCTACAATAAGAGACTGGTGTTTAAAACTCTTGGATGTATTTTAAAGAGTCTATGCCGCAAACTTTAGATATTTCACATACTTTTGAAAATCCAGCATTTAGTTGATCCTGATAAGCGCTCATTGTCCCAGTTGTAAACACAATGGCTTTCTTCTTCCATGAGTATCTTTGTATCTTCCACAGTATCTTTGTTCCCTTTCAGTCGGTCACTCTCGACACCACGTCGGTGACCAACGAATTGGGATCTCACTTCGAGAGACCAATCTACTTTGAGTGTAACTAAACGAGCCAATGCACATTGGCATGCGATGATTGCATCCAGCTGCCGCTGATCACAGCGTGAGCATAAAAACGCAGCTTTTCGCTTTGGAGCCGAGCGACAACATCGTTCTGCTACAACCAGTTTCTTCAAGTGTCTACGAGTTCGACGCGCTCTTGGAAGCTTTTTGTGTTGGCGGACGGTGCTTCAGCAGTGGTCGTTCCTGTGTCGAGTGGGTTGCGCACTTCAGGCTGCACTACCCCCTGTTGTGCTGCAAGCGGCCATCTCCCCTGTGCGCCTCAGCACATAAAAGAGCATTTCCCTGATCGGGTGCATCCGTCCCCGAGATTGGTTTGCAGCGATCGACCTGAAGCGTACATTCATGTGTACTTTCCACGCCACAGTGGTGTGGGTACGTTTTCCCATTGTTGTCCAGTCTCACTGAGTGGGAAGTGCTATGACAACAGTGAAAGCTGGTCTTCTTGTTGCGAGCCCTGGTCTACACCAAAAAGGGGCGCAGGCGGCTCGCACAGGACACTGGAAGGGGCAGCATCCATGGCGCTTTGGTAGGGATCCCAATTTGTCAGTCACCGACGTGACGTCGAGAGTGATCGATTCAAAGGGAACGTCTCGGTTACCTATGTAACCCTTGTTCTCTGAAGGAGGGAACGGAGACGTCACGTCCCATCACCATGGCTGCTGTACCACCGCTGAGTGGCCGGGTCACCGGCTTGGCTCCTCAGCGAAAACCTGGTATGCATTGCACTTGCTGCCTTTTTATGCTCACGCTGTGATCAGCGGCAGCTGGATGCAAACATCGCATGCCAATGTGCATTGGCTTTTTTAGTTACACTCGAAGTAGATTGGTCTCTCGAAGAGAGATCCCAATTCGTCGGTCACCGACGTGACGTCTCTGTTCCCTCCTTCAGGGAACAAGGTGTTACATACGTAACCGAGATGTTTCCAGACAGAATGTTAAAGAACGAGACACACACATCTCCCAGAAATCCTGTAGAATTCAACAAATCTAATGACGACTTTGAAACTCCTGAAGTGTTTCCAATTTCGTGTGCCATATATGCATCAGACGTTCAGCCAACGGTTCGTGGGCGTGACGTCTGAGGATGAGACTAAAGCAATTGAAATAAGTGTACATATTCAGTAATGTATGAGGACAGTATAGAGCACACCAATAGGAAAACAAAGCCAAATTAAAAAGAGGATGAATGGTCACCCTAATTCGAACAGCTCAGAACGATTCATTTGGATTGATGAACAAATTGGTTTTACTGGTTTTGTGAAGTGGGTTAACAGATTCATAAAAAGATCTGACTCAAAAGAATGTTGACTTGTCAACATTTGTCTACATTATATTTAACATATAGTAGCTAGTCAAATTATCATTTAAGCATTCACAAATGTCTATGACCTCAGTTTGTTTTATGTGTCAAGTGATTCTGCTGCTTACTGAAGTAGAAATTTTACTCTAAATTCTAAAACCCACCCATTTAAAATAAAAACCATTGTAACCACTGTGTGATGTCCGAATCCTATCACTGAGAAGACACTTGCATTCAGGATTTCTCAGGATGATTTCATCAGGATTCATTTAAAGGTAACTCACTCTTCAATCGCATCACATCATCAACCTCCAGTGAGCTTGGTGGAAACTGATTTATGATATATTTGCAAGGGGAGCTGGAGAGTCTCCTGCCACAGTTGTTAATGACGGTATCTGTAGCCTGTAGCGACAGGCACAGTAATCTCTTATTCAAAACACAGAGAAAGCAATGAAGCCTCAGCTCTTGAAAACTGAGAAAGCTATTTACAGCTCAAGGTAGATAGTGTATCATCTAGCACATAATAAATGTGACCTGCTCAGTGAGAATGATCACATTAGAATATATTCCTGCCTCATAAACCTGTGACAGCGAACTGCTGAGAAACACAGGTGCAATTTAGGCAATACAGTGTTCAGTTCAACAATCGTTAGTGATTTAATTGAATGCAATAAGTGATGACTGAATGATTGGTAGTAATGAACTAGCTCTCTCCTTCTTGGAAGAACAGGTGCTGTCATCTAATGGCAAATACACAGATTTGCGTGAATGTACAGTAGTGTTGGCATCCAGAGACTTTAAAATCAACAATTTCTGGGAAAAAAAGCCTTTCATGAAGCATTAAATCACAATCAATACTATGTTCTTCTTACACCCCAGGTTTGAGGTTGGCTAGGTGTGGACCATCATGTTTAGCTTATTATTTGTTCGTTTCTAAAAATTACATTTTTGAATATGAACCAAAACATATGAACTCGCCAACTCATAGAATAGTTATGTATTCTCATGAGATCAGGTTGGCCAGTCACATTCAGCTCTGCCTTTCACTTTCACAATCCTATTAACAACCAAGCGATAAAGTCAAATCCTTCTTTTTTGGCAAGCAATTTCAATTAAAAATGCCACACAATAAGTTGCATGGCGACTTTTAACATCAACAGTCAACTTTTTTTTTCATAAATAAAAGAAAATACCATTTCAATATTTCTACTTTAAAATTTCTCATTTAATTCAATGTGTTTATTGCCATTTCTTTGTGAAATTTACTAGACATTTCTGAGCAAAAATAATATTTTTCTGAGTGAATTGTATTGTATTTTTGGATGAAATATGACATTCAGTGAGAATTGTAACAGGTATGTTTTGGATCAGCCAAAAATAAAAAATAAAAGAAACAAAGTCATGCACACCACATTATTAAAATATTATTAAGATTATGATTATTTTCCCCCCAATAACATGCATTAGTGAATTGAGCAGGAACATACAATAAGCAAGTATATTTGGTTAATTTTTTAATACTTTATGTGCCTGGTGTCTCTCAGCTGGCATCATTGTGTGTTTAACCTCATCACAGTGTAGAATCACTTCTCTTTATGCATTAATCAACATCTACCATGTACTGCTGAGTCTCTCCTTCTTTCAAATACTCTTCCAATTTATGCTGAGATTGTGAGTATGCACATTAATCAGCTTATAGCTTGAAGTCTATGCTCATCCCAAAGCCAGATCACCAATTAAAATTAAAGACTGATAAATAAATAAGAAGCTGAAGAAAGTAATTTCCACAGCGCATCAGATGAGTAAACATCTCAAAGAAGAAACTTGGAAATGTGTCATCTCACAGACACATCTTTGAAGGTTTGTAAGACTGACAGACATGAAGTCTGTGCAGACCAACTCGCTTTGAAGAATTACTGAAAATATTTTTTTTATGAACGTGGACTGTGGCGCCTGCAGGTGTATGGCTGTACGCACTGTGAGTACCATGAGCGCTTTGGCTGTTTTTTCATAACTACTAAAATATTTGTAGGGTAGACGGACAGGTCAGGTGTCCGTCTACCCTACAAATATTTTAGTAGTTATGATGTGTGTTCCGTATTTCTGTCGAGTGAAGTAGCCATGCCACTAATTATGAATTAACTATTATTTTCAGTTATATGAATCATATGAAGCATTCCTCCATCAGTAAAACAAACAGTATTGAGATAATTAAGAACACATATAACAAACAGCGCTGGATGAAGTAGATTCAACTCTAAACACAGTAAAACACATTGTAAATGGAAACCTTTTACGCTCTCTAGAGCGCAAACACAAATACGCACTGGCTAGATTGCCAGATCTGTTTTGCCAATGTTAGTATTACAGCTTCATCTTTAGCACCTCCGTAAAACCAGACCTGAAGGGAATTATTATATTTGTAGGTCCTTGGCATCAAAGTTTGAAAAACCACTGTCTCTCTCACACACAAGACATATACACGCAAGCGACTAAAATTAAATAAAAAACACGCTCTTTCTCTTCCTCTCTATCTCTTTAATAACAGCATAGCAACGCCTACAAATAACGGAAACAAAAGGCTACTTATTTAGAGGCTAACTTTGAGAAAATTAAAGGGTTAGTTCACCCAAAAATTAAAATTAGCCCATAAATTACTCACCCTCAAGTCATCCTAGGTTTATATGACTTTCTTCTTTCAGACGAATCAGTCGGAGTTATATTAAAAATTGTCTTTGATCTTTCAAGCTGTTTAATGCCACTCAGTGGGTGTTGCATGCATCAGTCCAAAATAAGTTAAATAAAAAGCACTGGATTCGTCTGAAAGAAGAAAGTCATATGCATTTTTGGGTGAACTAACCCTTTAAGCTGTGTCATGAATAAGCGGTCATTTGCACCAACAGTAGGCTAGGTTATTTTAATTAAAACTTAAGTTTATTTTTTTTCAATCATGAATATCCACTTCATCAGCATTGTTCTGTTGTCTGTTGTTGTTTAATGGCTGTGAGCATGCTCTTGGTGGATGTATTTTGTATCATTTTATTGATTTTTGCTGTTTTCGTGCCGTTTTTAGAAGAATTAGTTGCACCTTCGTTCTGCTTGGTGTTGCTGTCACTGATCGTTTGGTACTGAAGTCTTAAAGACATGTGCAATAGGCTACTCAAGATATTGAATTGAACTGAACTTCTAAGTGCTGTTTTTGAAAAAAAAAAGGTCTGTTCACACCCTCAGATGAAATCCTGCAGGTGCCCTGTATATACTATCTATCTATATATATATATATATATATATATATATACCTGTTTTCCTATATTTCCACCTCGTTTTTATTTTGCTTCTCTGAAGACAGATTTCCAATGTTGATGTCACAGTGTTCCAACCATTTTCTGTTGTTCTGCTCTGTTAATTAAACACATTTTAATTATACTGTTTCAAAGTAATAATTTTTAGAGTGGCTGCCATGGCCAGTCAGTCAATCGCACAGCACAGACAGATGAGGACTAGAGTTAAACACACGCCAGGCAATAAAGGCAGCACAGAGAGGCCAATTATCCCTGTTTCTCTTCACGCTCTCCGCAAGTGTCTTCAGTACAGCAAGGGTATCGCCCACAGCGAATGCTCAAACAGCAGCTCCTTAACTTCCACTAATAACCAAAGTCAAGGAAACAATTTGCTGTTCTTTTTCTAGATTTTCGTCTAAGCTACTGTGGCTATAAAAGGATAGAGGTACTCGGCCAATGCATTTAGAATGGATAAGAATATGATAAACCTGATGTGATGGGACAATAAGACAAAGGTATAGTTTTTTTTTTATTATTATTTTTTTTTTACTCAAGTAAGGGAAAGATGATTTATTAAAAATGTAAAAAGCAAGCAATTCATGTTTTAAGGCATTTGTGGAAATAAAAAAAAAACTATGTATCAAATCCAAAAGTGCTGCTTCCCAATTATCTAAGAACATGAGGACAGTGCAGGTCATTTCTATTCACAGGGTCAGTGGGTATGGGTCAGTGCCGAGCTGTGGGACATGGGTAGAGGTGGAAGAGGATACAAATGAACTAATTGATAAACAATAGATGGCTGACCAGATAGCTCCCATTTATTCCATAAATGACATTGAACCATGATGGGATGCAGCAAAAGTTCCTTACAGCACATGTCAGCTCATTTGAGGCAAAATGAATGTTTATAAGACAGGGCATTAGGACAGGACATAAATTGTTTGGCTTCATCTGGTTTTGGACACACAGAATCTGAGGGTGCCTTTCTCTGGTGAATATGTCTTGTGAGTTATTAGCCAATTAGCCAAGCACTAAAGGCATTAGCATTCATGAATTCTCACCCCTGTCAGATTCCCTCAGCCTCTCCTCATTGCCACCCTGCTGCTGTTCCAAGCCTCAACCACAGCCTGAGGCCATCATTACCTATGCCACCCCAAAGCAGCCACTGACAAGCCTGTTTTAGGTGCTGTGATTTCCACCACAGTGCTCCATGTTATTCTTCACCAGGCTGTTCCATTCATCTCCATGAGAACTTGCTGTCAGTCACTCACTACTTCTTAAATTACCTTTTTTTCCCCATCCAATAATCAGTCTGTATATGTATATAGACTATATATATAGTCTGCATGTATATACAGTATAGATATATATATATACTGTATATATATACTGTAACGGGGTGAATAATCACACGACAAGTAATCTCAATCAATACGCCGGAGGGTGGATTTATTGGGTTGATGGGTGCTAGTGAGAAAGGTCCAGGTAGGTACTCCGGTGCCGTGAGTGCTCTCTTCCGTCTTCCCAGTGCAGAGGGGTCACACTCCCCCCCCCCCAAGCATCGTCCTGGTCCTGTTAATGATATGAGACAGTAGGGGAGAGATAGGGGGTTGGTGGGGAGTGACCCTTGACAGACCTGCGAAAGCTGCCCAGATCCAAGAGAGGCCATCCGCGTTGGCGTTCGTGGCTCCAGCCCGATGACGTACCTCGAAGTGGAAGTCCTGGAGCGCGAGGAACCATTGGGTC
Organism: Sinocyclocheilus grahami; assembly: GCF_001515645.1. Lineage (NCBI taxonomy): Eukaryota > Metazoa > Chordata > Actinopteri > Cypriniformes > Cyprinidae > Sinocyclocheilus > Sinocyclocheilus grahami. The sequence continues at coordinate 313,207 of NW_015506196.1, forward strand.
ACCCTGGCATTGGTATCCTTGGCACGGGCCATCCACTGAAGGTGTGTGTGGTCCGTGACCAGGGTGAACTTCTGGCCCAGGAGGTAGTACCGCAGCTCCAGGGATGAAGAAATGGAGGGTGCTGTCCGGGTTCGGGACCATCACGATGGGGCTGGCCCATGGGCTGCGTGATGGTTCTATCACCCCCAACTTCAGCATCGGCGCTGTTGGGCCTGCTGCGCCTTCGTCAGGTGTTCCCGGACTAATGGCATGACCCGGTCGATCCTTTCCCTCATCTGTTTTACATGCTCGATGACAGAGCGATGGGCTGCCGGCTGCTGCTCCCAGGCTTCCTTCACCACATCCAGGAGGCCGCGGGGTTGCCGGCCAAAGAGGAGCTCGAAGGGGATGAAGCCAGTTGAGGCCTGTAGGACTTGGCAGATCCCGAAAAGGACATAGGGGAGCCGTCTCAACATCTGCTTGAGCATTTGATTGAAGCGTTCGACCAGTCCGTCGGTCTGGGGATGGTAGACCGGGGTCCTCAACTGCTTCACCCGCAGCAGCCGGCAGAGGTCAGCCATTAGCCGGGACATGAAGGGGTTACCCTGATCGGTCAGGATCTCCGCTGGGATGCCGACTCGCTGTTCCTTCCCAAATGAGCCCCCTCCCATCACCTGTTGGAACACATCATAGAAAAGATTAGGATTTTGGGAGGGGGACTCACCTTCTCTCCCGCTATCCGAGGCCAGAAGCACGGGTCGCTGACGTGGTCCTGTTGTGGGCCTCCTTCTTCGGCGGCCCCCTCCTGGGCTGGCAGTCTGCATAGCCGTGGCCAGCAGGCGGTCAAACCCTGGCCAGTCTCTCCCGATCAGCACAGGGACGGGAAGATCCTTCATGACCCTGACTTCTACCGGCCAGGCGCCGGGAGCAGCCGAAATGCTCACCCTGTGAGCGGGAACTTGTTGTGTATCCCCGTGGACACAGGTTATGGGGAGGAAGGCTTTATATTCTGTTCGGGGGGCGAGAATCTGCGACTGGACCAGAGTGACCGCACTGCCCGAGTCCAGGATGGGCCGGAACGGCTTTCCATTCACTTTCACTTCCACCTCTGGAGCTCCAACCGGCAGGTCGTGGTGCACAATGCAGCCAGCCAGCCAGGTCCGTGCGGGGACTTCCGTTGGCATGGGCTCATCCCGTGGAGAGGTAGCCGCCGGCCTGCCTACTGGTCGCGGGGTGCCCTCTGGCACGCGCCACTCCTGGACCACCCTCCGGGGAAATGGCGGTGCTCGCTCCCCAGCATCCCGGTGTTGGGCCGCATCCGCCAGCTCGACAGCCTCCACCAGCTCG
>NW_015506196.1:314542-335024 GCF_001515645.1 Sinocyclocheilus grahami
GCTCCGCCACCTGTCCAGCCGATGGAGCCCCCTCCAGCAGCCAGTGCTGCGCGAGTCGTGTGAGTTCGGCGGCCTGGGCACGGGCTGGCAGACGGGGCTTATACTCCCACTCGGGGAAGTGCTGGGCAGCACAGATAAGGGATAACCCCAGGCGGGCTAGGATTTCCTTCTTGACCTCCTTATATTGATCGGCGGAGGCGGCGGGAAGAGTGAAGTATGCACGCTGCGCTTCGTCCGTTAGCAGGGGAGCCAGCACCCGTGCCCAGTCATCCTGATGCCACACTTCCAAGGTGGCCGTCGTTTCGAACACTTGTAAGAAGGCTTCTATGTCATCATGAGGGGTCAGCTTGGGTAGCAGCTTCGCGGCTTGCACTCGGGGGTCCGGCAGCGGAACGCGTTGAGCGGCGGCAGCACCTAGACGGGTGGCGAGGTGCTCAACAAATTGTTGCTGGCGGATGCTATCCTCGGTGAGCCACTGGAGGATTTCGTCCATGGTGGGGGGGGGGATCACTCGCCTGTGAAAGAACCCGGAGACAAAAACAAGGAAAAAAGGTGAGGTGAAGAAGATCGCTTGTCGGTGATTCTTCACTGATTTGCCTGCATTCTCCACCAGTGTAACGGGGTGAAGAGTCACATGACAAGTAATCTCAATCAATACCCCAGAGGGTGGATTTATTGGGGTGATGGGTGCTAGTGAGAAAGGTCCAGGTAGGTGATCCGGTGCCGTGAGTGCTCTCTTCCGTCTTCCCAGTGCAGAGGGTCCGTGCAGTGCTCCTGTGGGGCTGGTCGGTCACACGCTGCTTTCTGTGGGAAAAATGAGAGGGCGAGTTAGTACTCAGTCTCATGGAGGAATCCCCTAGATGGCAGGGCTTGCATGGCTTATGTAGCCGCCACCTGATGAGTTGCAGTTGTGACCAATCAGCCTGTGATGATGATGGCCAGGTGCTCCTCGCTTGTTTCCAGGGCGATGCTGATGAAGCTTTGGGACGCTCGTCACAATACACACACACACACGCACGCACACACACACAGTTGTGGTAAAAATTTTACATACACTTTGCAGTATCTGCAAAATGTTAATTGAGTCTTTAATACTGTGTTCTTACCTGGATGTTCCACAGTCCCTTGTTCCCTTTCAAGGGAACTTTGAACTGTGTCCTCTAGGAGTCGCTATGGGGAGCGCCTCGTCGTGACCCGTGTCTGAAGCATACATTGAAAGAAAAACAACAACACATTGGCCGGCGACAGCCCATGATGTCACTACCGGTGCGACTATCGACTTTGGACGAGAGTAAGCTGCTGGAGGATGATGTTATTTCTTTAACATCGTTTGATCCGGGGGCTGGTGCTCTGCTGGGTTCGGCCCAGTAAGAGCAGGAGATGTCTGAGTACGGCGAAGAGGCTGAGCCTTCCCAATTCTCCTGCACTGCATATTGTGAGTTTTGAGCGTTATCTTTCTTGCGCATTCATCGATTCCAGTATACGAGTTATGCCTAAATCGAGGCGATGTGCGGAAACGACTATGAGAGGATGCCCCTGTAAAAAAAAGATGACTGGCTAGCTATATTTCTATGGGTGAGACGTCCTCTCTTAAAACTCCCTCCTTGCCATCTCGCTTAGATGGCAGGGTATACGCAGCAACAGGTCAGGCTGTTTCTTCGTTGCGCACGATGCGGTGCTCCAGGTATATTAGGCTGACCTGCTGGGAGACCTGGATAAAGGCCTGATGAGGTAGCTGAGTTTCGCCGCACCACAGATCTCACTCTCTGTGCTACTAAGCATGGCAGCTATAGTAGGTATTGAGAGACATCTGTGGGTGAACCTAGCTCTCTTTAGCTCTCGTGGTACTGTAATACCACCAGTATAGAATAGCGCGGGAGCTGCGTGGAGTTCCAATCATATGCAGATGTCCGTTCATTCTAACGTTACACGACCGAAAGCGTGTGTTATGTGACCATTCATGCAAACTAGCATCATGCTACATAAGACAATACATAAGATTTATATTCCGCTTTTACTCAAAACTCACTTTAAACCACCATCGAGTGTTTGTAATAACTTCCGATTGCCATCTAACAGGGCCGGATTTACGCATTGCTCAAGACATTGAGCCCTAGCTCAATAATAAATATTCACCCTCCGAATATTTTTGGTTACCTCCATTGAGATGGTGGTCGAGAAGTTCAGGGAGGCAAAGGCGTGCTCAGCGGCCTTCATTCCTTCATTTCACGATGGTCCAGGTCTAAGTCCGAACAGCATAGGGGTCCAAGCGGGAAGTATAGGTGGCATTTGAAAGAACCTTCTTGTGTAATGCTGTCTCAGGTATTTGAGCTTGCCTCTCCCATTTGGCCCAGTACCTCCGGGTTTCTGTAATCAGATGCCTGGAAATTTAAATCCATGCTATGGTAAGTGCACACGCTAAGCTCTGTGCACTTTCTGAAACCCACATAGGGGTAAGTGTGCACGCTAGACTTTGCACACTTTCTGAAATCCTGTACGGTAAGGGTTACAGGTTAGCTTCGTTCCCTTTCTCTGAGTTGGTTAGACCCCGGTACCTTGGGCTCCACTCAACCAGTGTGTCTCTATTTTTGACATACTTGGAAGTATCGCTCCCCTCACTATTGAGGGTTACTATGAGCATGCTGCTTCCTATCGGGAGCCCGAGTTCGCTCCATGGGCTGTTCTCGTGGTAGTATTAGCAGTACTCCCCTTTACCAAAGGGTTGCCTAAGAGCACGCTATTCTTTCTGAGTTATCCTCTAACGTGAGAGTTGAGTTCTCTGTTTTCCCAGAGCACCTGGAACCAGTAGCATCAGGTGAACTAGGCCCTTCCAAATCCGCCTCTCTGATGTGCTGAATTTTTGGCTAGCTTGCAGTACACTTACCTCTGATTCTAACGATCATGCTGGGCGAGCCCCCTCTCTCGTTGAGAGCTGGGTCTGTGTTCCCTCAGCTAGGTAACTTACTGCTGGCAGTTCCAGTATTGGAACATGCTGTAGGTTCGAGCCTCCCTCTCGTTTTAGAGGTGGGTGTGTTGCTCCCTCAGTTAAGTAAATTATTGCTATCTGTTCCAGCATTGGAACATGCGGTAGGTTGAGCTCCCCTCTTGTGTGAGAGCTGGGTGTTTGCCCCCTCAGCTAGAGATTTACTGCTAGCCATTCCAGCTTTATATCTTAGATCGAGTTGGTGACTCTCAAACATATTGGGTTTGGTATGCACCATTCCATCTATGAGCTGCTCTTTCAGAGTGCCACGAGAGCCCCCTTAGAACGGTATCCTAAAATCCATGTTATGGTAAGTGTGCACGTGAAGGCTTTGTGCACTTTCTAAAATCCACATTGTGGTAAGTTTGCACGCTAGTTCTTTGCCTTCTTTTCTAAAATCCTGTATGGTGAGAGCTTCGCGCGGGTGCTTTGTGCCCTTTCTTGAGCTGGTTTAAGCCCCATTCACCTTGGGCACCACTCCACTTAGGTATCCTAGGATACCTACTTTAACAGGGTGTGGCCACTAGAGGTCTGTTGAGACAGTTCCTTTCAGAGCTTATGCAAGAGCAAGTGGTAGCCCCTGTGTGACAGGCCAAGACTTAGCGTGATCCTAGGTTCTTGATCGTATCCCCTTAAAGGAATCCATTATGATTCCAAGCCTTGAGCTCTACCCCGGGCCCAGGAGTCTGGCCCTAAGAGTGGGCAGGATTATTCACATGTCGTTATAGTTGCACTGCCACGACTCCTAAAAAAAACCGTTTTCATTCCGCGTCAGCCCATCAAGCTCTCGCTGGATCCGCTCCTCTGCTATCAACGAGAGGAACGTCTGTTCTTCCGCAACAGACAACAAAACTTTTTGGTTGTTAAAAAAAGGTGCGCTCGTTCAAAACAGTTGCGTTCCATCCTTCGCTGGCTGTGCTGATTTAAATCTAGCGGTTCTTTTGTGTCGCAAGTTGTAGTGACGATTCTCTCCGGCCAATCCGTGATCAGTAGAGTTTACACGTCACATTTTGGTAATGGTACGGTTCACTTGGAACCTCAACCGGGGTGGTACTAAAAAAAGTACCAGGTACCAGGTACTGTACCCAGTGGAAAATCCCCCAAAAGTGAACCGCACCGAGCTGTACCGTGCCGTACCATGCAGTGGAAAAGTGCCATTAGTGTGATACTAGGTTCTTGGTCGTATCCCCTTAAAGGAATCCATTATGATTCCAAGCCTTGAGCTCTACCCCGGGCCCAGGAGTCTGGCCCTAACAGGTAAGTTGGGTATGTAGCCTAGGCCTTTGGCCGTAGGGGATAAAGTCACGAACAGCCATCTGACGTCCCAGGGGCAACTCACCATGAAAATGGTAAAGTTGGTACTTAGTGCTCGCCATGGTTCTGGCCTGCATTCCCCTCAGCATGGCGGTGTGGGTATACCATTCCCCATAGCGACCCCTAGAGGACGCAGTTCTAAGTTCCCTTGAAAGGGAACGTCTCATGTTACTTATGCAACCATGGTTCCCTGAGTAGGGAACGAGACACTGTGTCCTCTAGGCTTCCTGCCATGCTTCAAACGCAAGCTTCAGATGAAGAATTGAATGACATGTTCTCCCGGCACCTATTTATACTATAGTCGCACCGGTAGTGACGTCATGGGCTGTCACTGGCCAACGTGTTGTTGGTGTTTTTTCAATGTATGCTTCAGACACGGGTCACGAAGAGGCGTTCCCCATAGCGAACCCTAGAGGACGCAGTGTCTCGTTCCCTACTCAGGGAACCATGGTTACATAAGTAACCTGAGACGTTTGTCCTGAACAGTTAAATTGCCTGCTGTTATTCAGAAAATTCCTTCAGGTCCCACAAATTCTTTGGTTTTCCAGCATACTTTCCATATTTGAACCCTTTCCAACAATGACTGTATGATTTTGAGACCCATGTTTTCACACTGAGGACAACTGAGGGACTTACATGCAACTATTACAAAAAGTGCAAACGCTCACTGATTTTCCAGAAGTATACATGGTGCATTAAGGGCCTGGAGGTGAAAACTTTTTGAATTTGAAGATCAGGGTAAATTGAACTTATTTTGTATTCTGGGAAACATGTAAGTATCTTCTGTTGCTGCTGAAGGATAGTACTAAATGAGAAGAAAAAAAAGGAAAATGTACACATCTTCATTCTGTTCAAAAGTTTACACCTCTGGCTCTTAATGCATCAATTTTCCTTATGGAGCATCATTGAGTGTTTGGACGCTTTGTAATAGTTGCATGTAAGTCCCTCAGTTGTCCTCAGTGTGAAAAGATATATCTCAGAATCATACAGTCACTGTTGGAAAGGCTTCAAATACTCAAAAGATGCTGGAAAACCAAAGAATTTGTGGGACCTTAAGGATTTTTCTGAAGAATAGCTAGATACTTTGCAGATAACATTATTGTAAGAAGTATATTATTTCAAAATATAAAATATTTTGAAAGAATGCTCACCAAGGATGCATTTTTTTTCAAAACTAGATCAAAGCAATAATATTATACTCATTAAAAAATAACTGTTTTCTATTTTAATATGTAATCTGTTTTCAAATGTAATTTATTTATTCACATATAATTTATTCAAGCAGCCATTAATCCAGTCTTCAGCGTCACATGATCCTTCAGAAATTATTCTAATATGCTAATTTGGTTCTCAAGAAACATTAATTATTATGCTTCCTAATAATGTTTGTATTCATGTATTTATATTGACTGTTATTTATTATTTTATCACAATTATTTGATAAATAGAAATGTCAAAAGAACAGCATTTATTTGAAATATAATGTTTTGCAACATATATAATATAATATAATATAATATAATATAATATAATGGCAATTTAACCAAAGTGACAGCATGATCACCTGTTGTGTGTATCCGAGAAACACAGAGTAGAGGGTTTCCTGCAAAAATTACTTGATGAAAAAATTAATGAATCTGTATTTTTGAACAAATCTGTAGAGTGCATGAATCAAGACTGAATCAAAATCCTTTGAGCAAATGTCACATTACCGGCTCCATAGATTCTCATTATCTTTCCCAACAAACAAACTTGGCACACATGGAGTTGTCTCATCAGCAAATTGCACGTGAAAGCCTGCTTCTGATCTGTAAATTGTATCACAGCAAATTATTTAACTGTTCTTGATTTAACTATTCATTTCATGTAGGTCTATATGTTTCTCAATAGACAAATTTGTCTGGTGAATCAAACAGGTACAGGATGCGTCACTAAGAAACAACACAGCTTGTCCCTGCTCACTGCTTGGAATAAGCATAATTTACATGGGATAAAAAGAGGTGTGATTTGCATGCAGCGGAAAAACAATTTCGGTGCTCAGCCACCACTAGCGACACAGCTCATCATTAAGTAGGGGATAGAATCTACACTGGCATTCCAAGGTCTGTGAGTGAGATGCTCTGAGACACTTTTTTTAAACATGCAGGCTTGAAGCAAACTACGCAGTGTGCCTGTGCCAGCAGTCCCTATCCAGTGTGATCAAAGCAGGGCCCAACTCTCAATCCCCACAGCCTCTTTAAAGGATTGTGCACAAAGACAATGGCGAACACACTCCATGAGCGGTTATATGCAAACTTTCCCTCAGCCTCCAAGGTATCCAACCAGATAATTACTTCAAACACTATGACAGCCATCAAGATGCATTCACGAACATAAAGTAACTCCCCTCACCAAAACTCAACCTCTCAAGCAGGGTTGCCAAGTCTGCAGTTTTCCCACGGAACTGGGATACTTTTAAACTGTTGGAGAAACTGTTTAAACACAACTATCACTGAAAAGGGGGTTTTAGCAGAACAAAAAGGCAATTTCTAATCAATGAGCAAGGGAAGGACACATATTCACATGCATTCACACAAAATGGACACAATATCGATTAAACCTTCTTCATATCCATTTACAGAACTGTATATACTTATTGAGTGCTGTTTGTGATACAATAACGGATGCAACCTTACCTATTAAGGTGTATACTCTATATTTGAATGCATGAGTCAATGTTCTGCATTACCCATTGATGTTTGGTCTTCATATTTTCAGCACAATGTGTAGGTTACTCTGGAATTGGTTTGGAAAGTAAATTAGGCATAGGAAAAACCTTAAAGACATTGTTCTAATTGTGGACTTTAAGCTATGCAAATAGACCTCATGCCAGAGAGGAGCCATACCATGGCCATCTCCGACAGCATCGGCCAATCAAAACGCTGGATCTGTAAGGTGCCAACTTGCAAATCCATCCTTCTCAGGAAAGATTAACAGGTTCTCTTCAAGAAAAAGAAGTGTGTTAACCTATCATGTCTACTGTAAGTGCTAAACTCTATGTTGCTAAGCTGCTATGCTAAGGTATTCCAAGGAGAAACAAAGAAATTCTGAAAGAACCGAATTTGGGGAGATTGGAAACAGCAACAGCAACAACGACCACAAGCTTAGTGCGCCCCATCTTCTACAACAACTTCAGAACCTTCTCATCAGTGATCCTTCTCCTGCGTGTTCAAGGTTGTCCGGATCTTCTGTACAGATTTCAAAACCTTCACCTTCAAGGCTCCTCTGTTTGTGTGTTTCCAGACCAAGGACCTCCTCAGTGCTCAGGAGTTCATCATTCACCAGTGCTTAGTGTTCAAGTTTCTGAAACGGATCAGACTCCTTTCTTCCCACTGCAACGTGGCCCAGGTCAACAAGTGGAAGACGTCTCCGCTCAGACTCAGCACATGACCAGGCGGAACATAAATATCACTCTTTCCAGAGACCGTTGGCATTAGTCCATATTGTCAGTTTATGATTATCTAATTTGCATTAGTGTCACGGTTCATGGGTCCGGACGGTCTTTCTGCGTCTTGTCATGTGCTTGTATGTGCGTACGTCACTCATTAGTGGTTGCAGCTGGTGCTCAATCAGAGCGTGCCAGCTGCAACTCGTTAGCGAGCCCTTTATAGGCCACTCCGTTCAATGTGTGTTTGTCGGTTCGTTATTCTCATGTTCCTGTCTCCCTGTCAGTTCTCTGTTTCCAGTTCTCGCTCAGTCAGGGTACGGATCTTCAGCCTTCTCCTTGGTTTGGTTCAACGCAGTGGTTGAAGGGATTCTCTGTGGAGCTCTGATTCCGACCAGGACCCGAGGATTATCTCTTTGTGTCTCCGTTATTGTGATTACTGAATAAACCTTACCTTTGCACTCGCACTTGGATCCTGACTCTTCTCTGCCGTGACAATTAGATTCTATATAACTGATGTCAGTTAATAACAATTAATCTCTCGATTTATTTGTTGAGCCTAGAATAAGGTTTGCCTTACTACTTCCAGGAAACTTCAGTTTATCTTTCCAAAAGATAATGTCCATAGTAACATCCAACTCAGTCACTTGCATCTATCAATCTTTTGCACTTTATCCACTTATCTAAAATCACAACATTCAGTGGTGCCCCATTTGAGGCTATCTTACATCTAAATGATTGGCCTTTGGGTTGGTTTTGTTATGGTGATTACTGAATAAACCTTACCTTTGCACTCGCACTTGGATCCTGACTCTTCTCTGCCGTGACAATTAGATTCTATATAACTGATGTCAGTTAATAACAATTAATCTCTCTATTTATTTGTTGAGCCTAGAATAAGGTTTGCCTTACTACTTCCAGGAAACTTCAGTTTATCTTTCCAAAAGATAATGTCCATAGTAACATCCAAGTCAGTCACTTGCATCTATCAATCTTTTGCACTTTATCCACTTATCTAAAATCACAACATTCAGTGGTGCCCCATTTGAGGCTATCTTACATCTAAATGATTGGCCTTTGGGTTGGTTTTGTTATGCAGTACTGGCAACCCTGCACCTAGGTTACCAGCACACCAACGCTACCCAGTGTCACACTCTCTTCCTGTTGAGCCTCAGGGAATTCAGCTTCTTGTCAACTTGTATACTGCTATAATGAGACAATCCATTTCTAATTGATCTATTTGTGTCTCAGCAATTATTACACCAATTAGTCTCCTTCGAAACACTTCCAGCAAATATTCCACATCTATACCTGCATCCCACTTTTAATTAAGACCTTGTTGGGTGCTATCAAGCTTTCTGCACATTAATCTGTCTGCATTACCATGTTTAACAAGAGTTTTGTGTCAGCAGATTTCCTTGATTGGATAGGATGATAACAGCACCAGGACCAAATTTGCTTCCCCTAAAGCAATGTTCTGTGCATTTCATTTCATTTATTTTGTTTAATTTAATGAGTGGTAAATTGCACAAATTTGAATTGTTTTTCTTTTGCCAACAATGGGAATTGGTCCGTAGGCAGCAGCACTGTAATTTTTCACAACAGACACTTAAATAATAAATCAATAAGAGGCAGTCTTATGTAGTTTGCTTAGTCAGTGTGTCTCTATGTCCACGTTGCTTTCCAATTGTGCTCTATTGACTCTATTGGGTAATTGATTTAGACAGAACACTAAACTCTGCTTTACGCCTCGGTTTTCAACATATCAAAAAGCTTTAATGGTGCTTTAATCTCAAAATAATGTTTCTTACTTCCATACAATAGAAGCGATTAGTTTGCTTAGTCAGTGTGTTCAAACGAGGAGAATCAGGCCGAGCCATTTCATTTTCTCTCCCAGCATTTCCGCTCTGTCTCTATGTCCACGTTGCTTTCCAATTGTGCTCTATTGACTCTATTGGGTAATTGATTTAGACAGAACACTAAACTCTGCTTTACGCCTCGGTTTTCAACATATCAAAAAGCTTTAATGGTGCTTTAATCTCAAAATAATGTTTCTTACTTCCATACAATAGAAGCGATTTGTCTGTCCTTTGGTGTTTGCCAACCTTGATCTCCTCATTGGCTGTGTTGGGTATAGTCTTTATCAGAAATGGTCGGTATTGTAGAGCTTTCTGTCATGCAGAAGGAATGAAGTCATTCAGGCAATGAATCATGTGTATCGTTTCATAAGTTAAGAGTCAGAGCCTGCTTGCCAGTTCAGTCTAGTCTCTGACCTCAGGTCAGCGTGAACAGTCCGATAGATCGGTATTTTTTCAGCTTGGTTGCATCTGCGCTGGCTGGATTATGACTAGCTCTTACAAGGTTCACTGGCATTCTCTTGTATTATCTGGCCCCAGGCGATGTGCACACACTCACATAAACACACACATGCACACACATGTACAAAGAGAAATAAACAAATGTTGATTTGTGTTCAAAGGCAAACAGAGAAAAACAAAGATATGGCTCATACACGCTCGACTTCACATATCGCATTTGCAGAGCTTATGAAGACAATCCTTATGGGCACAAACAATGCAGAGGAGTTTACCTCTTACAGACATGGACACACACACACATGACCCATTCTCACTCCCCAACTCATCTTCGCTGTCTCATTAGTAAGTACAGTGCCCCATGTGTTATCTAGTCAAGCTGGTAGGACTGGGTCCTTGGCATGTTATCCCCACATAATCTGTGGCTGTAGACATTTGCAGTTCTGCACTGATTAAAGCTGGCCAGCAGGAAACCACTGCAATCCTCTTGCGGCTCTCACAAATCAGCAGGCCAAATCAAGCATGCTTCGATCCCAATGACTCAAACTAACCCCTGCACTTACTGCAGAAACCTTACTTCTGCATTCTCTTTTTCTCTGCCATATACTGTCTCACTCGCACAGGGAAGTATTCGGAAACCTTTGATTTGATTTATTAAAAATGTAATGAAATGCACTCAAGCCATATTCGGAATAACTTTAATATCCAGCGATAACTTATTCCACACTTGTGCCCCAGAGTATTCAAAAGACCTACGACCATACATAATTTTAAAATGACAATGTAATATCCATAAGACTTTGCCTATTATAACAATGTTGTTAATTCTTATTATAACAATTGTTATTTCATGCGTTCTATTCTGCTTTTAGGTAACCAATCAAGATGCTTAAATTAGGAAACCTCAATATGTGTAAAACGTAAAACTAACCATATCAATTTGTTTTGAGATTTTAGATTTTTTTAACTCTTAGAAAAGTTATATGGTTCAAAAAAACATGCATAAACTTGTAGAAAGATCTATATAAATAAAATAGGACATATAAATAAAACAGGAAATTATGTCATAGAGAGGATCCCTACAGGCCCTCATGACTGTGTGTCAAGGTCAATAAAAAGCCTATTCACACCAAGAATGTTAACTATAAACATACCTATAAGGATAATTATATGAGTGTCCACACAAAAGCACAATAACGGTCTGTTTATTGTAAACACGTGTTGCAGTTATGTTGTCTGTTGCTTTAAATTCTCAACCTCTTTTAACTTGGGTAGATTCTGTTTGGCTGTCAATGTTTTTATCGTTCATCAGCTGGATGAAACAATTTTAAAGGGTCATTCACACTGAGGACAATAACTATATTGATAACTATAACTATAATGTCTTAATCATTCTAATTCTTTGAGAACAGGGAAGTCCACGCCACAACTATAAAGAATAACAATTGCAACATTATAACGATAATGATTACCTTTTTATTGTTTTTTTTATATATATTTTGAGAAATAGAAATTGCAAGACATAAATTCACAATTTAGAAGGGAAAAGTCAGAATTGAATTGAAAGTTTATATTATAACTCCCAGGATCTGCTGCTGTTATAACCAGCTGAATAAATTCTTCATCAGGAGCATTCATTCAGCTTGGCAGCTGGAAGCCAAAGCATCAGTGGGAGTAAAGCATAACGAAAAAGATCTCTGAACCATTTATATAAATCTACCAATGGAATAAACTACGCACAATAGTGACCAACATTGTTGTAAAATGCAGCAGTTGTCTATTATTTGATGTCGGCTCTCCCTAAGTGTGAAATATTAAGTCTGTGAAGCATACATACATGTTATATACAGAGAGAATTTCTATTCACTGGAGAGACGAACAGAATAGAGTCTTTTACTGCAGAGGGCCTGCAATTTACGAGCATCTAACAAGTGTGAAGAGTCATAGAGAATCAATGGTATATGGATCGTGTATGAGGACTACGGCAGTATATCGATATGAAGTGCTTCGTTCTCCTTACGGCTTCGGATAGACTTTTAAGAGCATTGCAACATCAAAGGAGGAAAACAAGCCATCAGGAGTAATGTAGATCAGCAGTCTGTGAAACAGAGCAAAACATCAAAATCTGAGAAAAAGATGAAAGTACAAGCAAAATATAAGGCCACAGTGGAAAACACAAGCAAATTGATGAAAAACATACATAGCATTTTTTTCTTGCCATTGTTCTGCGACCTTTTTCAAGGACTTGGACAGAGGGCAATTTCACAGATAATGATTGTTTCTATGAAGGCCAGCTCTTTTGCATTATGGGAAACTGCAATAATGTCATTAAGGCTAACTAGATCAGCAGTTTGTTTGTCTAGAAAAAACAGTCCAAGGAAGTCTGAATCAGGGGTGACCTACTGGGGGGAAGGTTAGGACGATTCCAAGGGCCCTGATCAGAGAGGGGGCCCGATGCGATGTCTACATCTTGGCAACTAACTAAAATAAAATACGTTTGAGTACTAAAATTACTAAAACTGAAAATTACAAAAAAAAAATAAAGCTAAATTGAAATACACACACGATATTACTAACCTAAACCAAAATAAAAACAGAAAATCTAAAATTTAAAGCTGATTCAAAATATTAATAAATACTATAAAATAATAGTATATTATAAATAATATTAAAACTACACTTACAAAGCTCAGCACTATTTTGCACTTGGTGGAAAGTTGTCAGCCATATTCATTTTTAAAACTATCACTCTCTTTTCAGTTAGCAGTATCAACAAAATCCAGCTACAATCAGTAGTTGTGAATCATAAACCTTCTCAAATAAAAAAATGCTTTTAAGTGAAATATGCATAATAGCAAAAACACCATTACTTCTTTTGTAACTCTTTGTGTGACTCTAACTATTAGATTAGTGTACAGTAAACACTGGGGCACTGCATGGATGTTTTTGACCTCTGAATATCCATAATTTGCTACTTTGAACTGTGTTGTTCTGAAATTATATATGCTCATTTACCCTTTGAAAGCTGACATGTTTCTTCACTGCAATGTCTATTGGTCAGACCGCTGGAGGACGGGAGCCCCCAGGGCAAAGCACATGGCAAAAAGCTTTCATTATGATTGGAATCTAGATCTATAAATTGGGGCTCCAGATGCCTCTCTGTTATTTTCAGGCCCTCTGGCACCAGCTTCCAAAGGCTGGAACATATTCAATTATATTCATAAATGTAAGATCATCACACAGTTGACAAATATAGAACAGATTTGTATTATTTAAATGTAACCTGAGAGAAGGGAAAAAAGAGTGTGAGTGAATAAAATTACAGAGAAAATATGCAAATTGTGTAAAAAGATTAAGAAGATGAGCAGGGGCTGGTGCATGCAGAGCAGGGGGCTTATGACGAAAGAAGGGAGGGATGATGTAGGAGAAGATCAGAAAGAAATTAAGAAAGAATGTGGGAGAAGAGAGAGATTTGGAAGAACGTGAGACTGGATGGGAGCAGGACACTGAAAGGGAAAAAATGAAAATGAACTGAATACAAAGAGTGATAAATAAAGAATACTAAAAGTGCAAGGAAAACGGTTATGAGAAGACAAAGCTGTACAAAGTTGCAGGCTGTAGGAGGTTTCAGAGGTTGCTATGAGAAAAAAGAGAATAAGGAAGACTGAATAAAAAAAAAGGATTTCTTCAACTTGTCCACTATTTTGTCTTAAAGGAATAGTTAAATTGTATGAAAATGTACTGACCTTCAGTTCCTACAAGATGTAGATAAATTTGTTTCTTCATCGGAAACAGATTTGGAGAAATTTAGCATTACATCACTTGAAAAGTAGTCCACAAAACTTCAGTTCATTAGTTAACATCTTGTGAGGTGAAAAGCTGTGAGTTTTTAAGAAAAAAATCCATCAAGGCATTTTGCCTTAATTTCTACCGAGGGACCGGACCGAAATTTTTTGTTTATATTTTTATTGAAGGAAGAACAGAGTGACGTATTACATACAAAAAGAGTAAACAATGCTTCTCTTGATTTTACAATTTTCCCCCTTTCCCACAACCCACCCCATAGAACAATAAAAAATATAAATATAAATAAATAAATATATATAAAAATATAAATCAATCAATCAATCAATCAACAATGAATAATCATAATAAATAAATAAATAAAAATCCAAAATGGAAAAATACATATTTGTAGTTTTGATATTACAAACAGTGATGAAATAATTAACATCATTGTTAGCCCATTGTATCTGATTGCATTATCCCTTCCAATGGGATTTTTCACAAACAAAATAAATGGTCCTGTATAGATGAATACAGGTCCTTATATTTGCAGGTCCCTGGAATTGTTTGAAAATCCAATAAATCCTCTTCAAATACTCCTAATTAACTACAATAAATCATATGTTGTCACACAGCTGGTGTTAAACTTTATGAAACCCCTTACATAAAATATGTACTGCAGCCCTTTCCGAGTATTTTTGTCAAATGGTTTTTGCACTTTACTGTTTCAGCTTCATCTCATTTTATGAAACCATCTGTTTCTCCTTTTGTTTGTGTTTGTAAAGAAATAAACAGCAGTTTGTAAGGCAATGTCTTATTGAAGCAGCTCTCTTGTCAGAGAAAAGCATCCAATTTAGGCATAAAGTTTCATTACGGCTATGCCTCCAAATGATCAGTGTAACAGATCAGATGAGATGATAACAGTTCAAAGAAGTGTGGTGTGGAAACAGAAGAACAGAGAAAAGTCTGGAAGGCAAAGGCTCGAAAAAATGTGTTTGGAGAAAAATTAGAATCATTAAAGATCAGCATCACTAACTATTAAGTAGATGTTCCCATTTTTAGCTCTACTTAAAGATGCTGTTAGCCAGTTTTAATACCACACATAATATGTACATGTTGCAGTATATGATTGAGATGTCCAGACAAATCATATCTGTCTCAGTGCAACTTTATGCTCTTTATTAAACAAATAAAAAGAGGCATGGGAAACTTTTTAACTCAGATAACATTATGGTGAACCTCACAAAGCTTCACAAAATCATGTCCAGGTCATATTTCACACCAAAATCTAATGAAAAGAGAAAGAAATGGTATTTTGCCTTTAGTAACTGAATGCTTTTATGTTTTGAAGCATTAAAGTTTTAGTGTAAAATAAGGTAAACAGTGAAGTCTTTTTTACATTGTAATATTTGTTTTACTGCTTTTCATTTATGCAAACTAAAAACACTTTGCATATGTATGGGATGATTCTCATTACTGTATTATATTAATTACTGTATTTCTCCTTTTCTCTTTTAGTTTTGGACTAAACATATGATGTTATTTACCTCTTGGTGTTATTTACCCAGCCAAAATCACCAAGGTATTGGTGGAGTCTGAGTGGATAAAGAGCATCTTGTTCACCCCAGGTGAACGTCTTTCCTATGCAGCCTTGAATGAAGCACCGATCTATGGGAATCAAAGAGGAAGAATAATTGTTTCATGATGAGCACACCTGGGACGGCCAGACTGTTTCTGAAATAGCCTTTTCTTCTACACTGCTGTTTGGAGAACCTGCAGTATTACTCACACAATAGTTTACAGTTTGTCTCTGCCACACTATATCATACATGATGTAGATGTGGTGGCTCTTTAGTCAGAGTGTATTTCATATTCTAGCTATAATACTCTTCATGGTAGTACATTATTGACTACAGTATAAGGCTGCACATAGTGTTGTTTTTGGCGGCCTGTTTTAATTTTAGTTTTATAGTCTTTGTGTGAAGCTGTCGTTTTAGTTTTTATTAGTTTTAGTCACGTTCATACTCTTTTTAGTCTAGTCAAGTTTTAGTCAACTAAAATTCTGAGCATTTAATCTTATTTTAGTCAGAATTATCCATGACTATTTTCGTCTAGTTTTAGTTGACGAAAACTGATGACATTTAGTCTAGTTTTAGTCAATGAAAATTGTATTTTAGTCTCTTTTTAGAAATGCAATTCTATTTAACCCAGTCAATATATTATAAGTACCTAGTAGTATAGACGAAACCAACATTTTATTTTAGCCAAACCCATTTCAAACAAGGTTATCTTTTTATATTATTGTTACCTTATAGACTCAAGAATACATCCATTCCAGACTCGGAAGACACTCTGATTTGAATTTACAACATTTATTTTACCAACCAAACATGTTAGAAGTACACACATATAAATTTAAATAAAGACGAAGCCCGGCTGGCCGGCCATCGGTCCCTTTCTCTGTGTCAGACTTCAAATCGATATTATATAATAGCTGCTTTTTTGAACATTTTAGCAATTTAAAAATATTAAAAAATTATTTTTTACATGGCACCCCTGCTCTCGACAGACACAGCACCAACAGGTTGGGAAACACTGCTCTAAATAATGCCGCGAGTGGGGCTTGAGGAAGTGACGTCGCCTGCGTCTGCGCAGTGTGACCTGATGCAGCCCCTGAAGTGAGACACAGGAAACAGAAATACTGCTAAATAATAATAATAACACAACTAAACGAGACGAAATAACATTATAACATTTTGTTTCGTCTCGTTTTGGTCAACGAAAATGAAGAGACATTTTAGCATAGTTTTTATTTTGTAAACCACATTTAGTCTCGTTTTTATTCGTCAACAATATTGCATTATACATTTAATTATAGTCATCGTCACATGACCAGCATTTACGTTGTGTCTCGTCTCGTTTTCGTCACGTGATAAAGGTTCATTGACGACGATATTTAGTCATAATTTTCGTTGACGAAAGCAACACTAGCTGCACACTATACGGATCATGGCATGTAGGCTGATGAAAGCGAGATTTTCCGGTCCTGGGGGGTTTCACAAGCCATCATATTTTCTGCTTTTCAAATGTCTTCTTTGAATACAAATGAATTCAGCTTTCATTGCAAATTACAAATTTCAGCAGAAGGGCAATATTCTATACTCAAAAATAGGGCTTAGTGTTTAATTGCACATAAATTTGGTATTTTGCTCTTCTGGTAGGCTTCACATGAAGGTAAGGCTACTTCAGAGTGATCGTCTTAAAACTGTGTTTCCGTTGAAGGTCAGGGGTTGTTCAGCATGAGGAATTCAAGAGTGCTGAGGATGAAGATGATGAAAATCGGGGGGCGGGGGGAGATCAGTCTAAATAACAGTTACAGTTTGTTCAAAGCACTGTGGAGTGAAGACTTTGCCAACCTGATGTGGCAGGTTACAATTTCCTCAAGCTGTAAATTTGCCTCACTAACATTCTAAATGGCTTGTTGTTTTTCTTATTCTATTCATTAGTTAATTGGATACTAATCAGGGGTGAAAAATGTGTGAAGCAAACAGCTAATATACCCACAGCCAAACAATCTCATGAAAATGATCACCAGGATGTTCATCAGAGACCATCATATATGTGTCTTTCAAAATCAAAGACTCTCTAAGCGTACTCATAGAGAAGCAGTTTGTTGTTTCTGCCTTTAATGTTTCTGTCATTAATGTGAATATTCATGAAAAATTCCTTGAACTAAGAACAGGCAATTGAGTCAGTTTACCCTGTGGGTGCGTCTCTGTATTTTGCCTTTTTAAGTATTATTGCATTTACAAAACCACTAAATACTTTGTAAAAGTATCAATTCAATCTGCAATTGGAAACAGTACATTTCTCACGGCTTGACTTGGAGAAGGAAAAGTGCACATAATTGCTGAACACACAACTTAAAAATAAGTCCAATTACTTCCTTTAAGATGAAACAGTGTCCAAATAAATTGTTGTTAATTACATCAATGGAGAATATGTTTTGGATAACATGTAATTAAAAAAGCAAATTAATTCAGCTTTTTGTCCCCATTCCTTCACCATTAAAGTGTGGTGGAAAAACTGAATGAGACACCCTGCCAGATGCATCAAAAATGCCATCCATTAAAACATGACAGAGAGTCAGTCTTTCAAGATGGCTACTTAATAAGTCCTGTGTTAGCAAGCCACCCTAAGCTTGTTTAAAAGTGAGAGTGAGTCTTTGATGAATAAATACCCAGATGAAGAAAAGGTCACGTCATACCCAAGCAGCCCGGTTGAGTGTCATGAGACTTTTTGCCTGTCTTTTCCCCACTGCTAACCTGTTTCAACTGCTATCACTGCCTCTTTTTTCTTCTCTTTTTTATTTTTTTCCCTGTTCAGTCTTCTTAGAATAACATATTCTAGGAAGGTGCATGCAGGTATCCTTCTGCTGAGTTCTGTCTCTGACATGAATAAGGGATAGATGCACCAATATCAGTAGTTATTGATTTCCCTCTTCCATTCAGCTCAACTTTTCAGAAATCCAATTCTTATTTTAAAATCTTTTCAAATTCTTATTTTAGCTATAAGAATGCCAAAGCATTGCAAAAATAATGTAAAATGCGTAAAAATCCAAAATTGCTGTTCTTTCAAAAGGACACTTTTTATAATATTAAAACCCTGTCATTCCAAAAAAAAAAAGTTAGTACTGCTTTGATTTAGATTTTTTTTATTTATTTTTTTGCTTTTGATTTTTCTTGAATAGTTCAATGGTTTGAATGAATTTATTAAGTGAATGATTCAATGATTCACTCATAAAGATGGTCAGTATTTAATTCCTGAAAGAATCAGTGTTTTTGAGTGAATTAGGTGAGTGAATGATTCAATGACTCACTCATAAACCACTGCGCTGGGCTTCAAATGGGATAAATTAGAACAATCATGGCAGCTATTTTGAAAGGTTGTTCCAATTTGAAGTGCTCAAAACTGGCCACTTCAAAGGGCCATATAGGAAAGATTTCAAAGGGTACATCTGTTGCACCTATAATTCTGCACAGGTTTAATTATAGTGTAATTTTTTTACTGAATGGAGTGGTGTTTTGATTGAATCACATAAAGGCAGCAACATAGTGCCACCTGGTGTACCAATGTAACCATCAGAAAGAGTCACTGAAAAAGAACAAACTAGAACAAACACAGACAAGTGGAAACAGTTCCCGGTACTGTTCGGACTGTATACTAGAATTAACTGTTGTATAATATACAACAGCTCTACCTTACTAGGAGGCAGTTGCCTTCAGTAAACTCCAGAACCACTGCCGTGAACAAAACTCAAATTTGGCAATGCTCCTAAAAAAGGTGGCACTAAAATAAATGGCCCTGTGCTCCTTTTGAAGACAGTGTATCATTTTCAGCTGCATAGTATTGATGGGGAGATTCTACAATACAAAAACCACATTGATTTCCATTATCCATTCAAAGACAGAGAGAATGGGGTAGAAAAACGTAGCTATGCACATTCTTCTCCTATCTGTGAGGCATGCTACAAAGAACAGCAGACCAAATGAGTGTTAGTTTAAAAAAAGAAAGAAAGAAAGACAGAGATGCAGAGGTTGTTTTATGAGAGGATCTTATTTAATTAATGGTGTTTTTGTGGGGTATCAACAATATGCTGTTTCTTCTGCTAGAGATGAGACTGTGTCATCCAAGCTTGGATAGAGCTGACACAAAGGGAGTATTGATATGCTAATGTTGCTCCTCATTAGCTGCAATTAATTAGAACTGGACGACTGGGCACTGCTGTGTTAGTGTGTCGGTGAACCATGCTGTTTATCTGGAAATAAGAGGCGCTGCACCGTGATACACAAAAGAGTGACTGAATGACAGAGTGGAGATGATGATGATGTGAGAAAAAGAAATGCCAAGGCACCAGACATGATGAGGAGTCACATCATGACACCATTAAGAGACAGAAAAAGCTTTTGTTAGAAGACAGAAAGAGAAGGAATGGGAAGAAGATAATTGTTTTGACTTTTTCTGACAAGTCTATCATTTTCGTATAAATAAGTTTAGACTCCAGAACACAATACGATTACAATTTCAGTATGTCTAAAGAAACCCTTAGAATTACTTAAAGGGTTAGTTCACCAAAAAAAGAAAATTAGGCTGTGTTTTACTCACCCCCGAGGTATCCTAGGTGTATCCTGATTTTTTTTTCTTTCAGACAAATCCAGTTTGAGTTATATTAAAAATTGTCTTTGATCTTTCAAGCTGTTTAATGCCACTCAGCGGGTGTTGCATTGCTTCAGTCCAAAAGAAGTTAAATAAAAATCGCCCATCCATAAAAAAAGTGTCTCACACAGCTCCGGGGGGTGAACAAAGGCCTTTTGTAGTGAATCGATGCGTTTTTGTTAGAAAAATATCCATATTCAAAACGTAATAATCACTTCAATGTAGCTTGCACGAACAGTTATGCACAGAAGCAGTTCCGGGAGCATGACGTATGAGGTCAGCGTTGCTCATGCGCCAGTGAGTCTCGTGAAAACCAACGTTTGTTTACAGGATCAAAGGAAGCAAAGTTTCCTTACTTTAGCAAAGGAAAACCAGTCTCCTCTTGGCTTATATCGAAATCCTCTGACATGCTTCTTTACAAATCCTCGTTTTGTACTTCTAATT
>NW_015506196.1:335277-337202 GCF_001515645.1 Sinocyclocheilus grahami
CCCAAGGCATCCTAGGCGTATATGACTTTCTTCTTTCAGACGAATCCAGTTGGAGTTATATTAAAAATTGTCTTTGATCTTTCAAGCTGTTTAATGCCACTCAGCGGGTGTTGCATTGCTTCAGTCCAAAAGAAGTTAAATAAAAATCGCCCATCCATAAAAAAAGTGTCTCACACAGCTCCGGGGGGTGAACAAAGGCCTTTTGTAGTGAATCGATGCGTTTTTGTTAGAAAAATATCCATATTCAAAACGTAATAATCACTTCAATGTAGCTTGCACGAACAGTTATGCACAGAAGCAGTTCCGGGAGCATGACGTATGAGGTCAGCGTTGCTCATGCGCCAGTGAGTCTCGTGAAAACCAACGTTTGTTTACAGGATCAAAGGAAGCAAAGTTTCCTTACTTTAGCAAAGGAAAACCAGTCTCCTCTTGGCTTATATCGAAATCCTCTGACATGCTTCTTTACAAATCCTCGTTTTGTACTTCTAATTCTTGACCATTGTTTTATTTTGATTTCTCAACTGTGTTTCCGCGTGTGTCACTTCTGAGCGGCGCATGCGCAAAGCTGACCTCATACATAATTCCCCCGGAACTGCTTCTGTTTACAATAGTGAGCGCAAGCTAGATTCAAGATTCAAGATTATTATGTTTTGAATATGAATATTTTTCTTACAAAAACGCATCGATTCGCTACAGAAGGCCTTTGTTCACCCCCCCCGGAGCCGTGTGAGACACTTTTTTGTATGGATGGGCAATTTTTATTTAAGTTCTTTTGAACTGAAGCAATGCAACACCCGCTGAGTGGCATTAAACAGCTTGAAAGATCAAAGACAATTTTTAATATAACTCCAACTGGATTCGTCTGAAAGAAGAAAGTCATATACGCCTAGGATGCCTTGGGGGTGAGTAAAACACAGGCTAATTTTCATTTTTGGGTGAACTAACCCTTTAAAGTGATAGTTACATAAAAATGAAAATTCTGTCATCAATTACTCACCTGCATGTTGTTCCAAACCTGTATGACTTTATTTCTTCTGTGGAACACAATGGAAGATATTTTTGAGAAAGTTGTGAGTGTAAACAATATTGGACCCCTTTTTGACTTTGTCATTGAAAGGAAAGACAGAAATAGACCATTTCAAAATATCGTTATATCTTTTGTGGACCGCAGAAGAAAAAAAAATCTCTCAGCTTTCTGAACGCTGTGAGGAGGAGGAAACAAAAACAGATTTTTTTATGTTTAGGTGAACTACCCCTTTAAAGGGGTCATATGATGCTTTTTTAAAAGATCATTATTTTGTGTATTTGGTGTAACAGAATATGTTGACATGCTTTAATGTTCAAAAAACACATTATTTTTCAAATACTGTATATTTTTGTAGGTCCTCTATGCCCCGCCTCTTTCAAACGCTTCGTTTTCTACAAATTCCCTCCTTCCGATGCATCACACCTGAATCTGGAATGACATTGATTTACTTGCTCTGATTCTGTATTTATATAGAGATGAATAGAGAGAATAAACTTACATTACCAAGAACGTGCATCCTGAAATGAAATTTTTGTCACTTGTCAGCATATGTTTTGTTACTGTCACGAATCCGGTCCATGAACTTTCCGTTTCATTGACTCTCGCACTACACACTGTTGCACATCACCCCGGACTCCATTTCCCATCATGCATTACTGATTGCACTCAGCACGAATTGCACACACCTGTTTACACTGATTGCACCCAGCTGTTTCATATCACTCCCTCACTATATAACACTCACTCTTATCCCTTCCCTCTGCTGAGTATTGTTTCAGCATTTATCACGCCCCTAGAGATAGCTACTTTACGGAGCCCTTGTCATTTCGCCTTCGCCTTAGCCTTAGCCTTAGCCCTTGTCATTTCTCCTTAGCCTTAGCCCTTGTCATTTCTCCTT
>NW_015506196.1:337212-337721 GCF_001515645.1 Sinocyclocheilus grahami
ACCTGCTCTAGCCCTAGGACTATTCTTGTGTTTTGCCCACCATATACCTGTTTGCCCTCATCTGACCCATGCCTGTTTCATGACCACGTCTCTGTCTTCGTTTCAATAAAGCTTGCATATGGATCCGCACGTCTCACGTCTCGTCAGCCCCGTAACAGTTACATGGTTCTGTGGAAATTTTATTGGTCAATTTTGAATTGCGGCATTCTGTGGTCAAATATTTCTCTAAATAAGTAGGCATACTTATGGTTATATACATAAGTCGCCTTCCTTCATTTTTGTTTTTTTATTCATTGATTAATTCAGCTAACCTCAGTAGTTTGGGTTTTTATTTGATTGCATATTTATTAAAGCTAAAGTAGGCATTTTTTCCCAGAAACATTGTTCACTGTACTGTTTTAAAGTCTATTCAGTCTTTTTTCTGATAGCAATCAATAACTTAAGTGGTCTATATATATATATATATATATATATACATATATACACACACACTCACAAACATACATCTA
>NW_015506196.1:337829-345701 GCF_001515645.1 Sinocyclocheilus grahami
TATATATACATACATATATACACACACACACACACACACACACACAAACATACATCAATAAACAGAAAAAATTACAAACATATGTTTTAAAGGGAGTTCTTCCTGTCTCTATGTGTTCGTAAATATACAATAAACAGTAAGTAAATTCAGATAACAGTAAGTTAATCAAACAGTAAGTTAATCCAGATAAATATTTGACACACATGGAGTCACAGGATTAACGGGTGAGTAGAAATGCACCAGGTAGATAACAGAGAATGCAGACGTGAATAATAACAGTCTTTGTTTGTTTACAGGTTTCTGAGAACAGGGAGAAAAATGCCTCAGGTTACACATGTAACCATGGTTCCCTGAGAATAGGGAATGAGACGCTGTGTCCCCTAGAGGGTGCTATGGGGAATGCCTCCAGCATGACCGGTGTCTGAAGCATGAGTCTAAACACGACAATGAGACCAGGGACTCTCACAAAGGGCCAAACAACTTAGCAAACTGCCTGGCTGAGCTTATATATACATATATACACACACACTCACAAACATACATCAATAAACAGAAAAATTTACAAACATATGTTTTAAAGGGAGTTCTTCCTGTCTCTATGTGTTCATAAATATACAATAAACAGTAAGTAAATTCAGATAACAGTAAGTTAATCAAACAGTAAGTGAATCCAGATAAATCTTTGACACACATGGAGTCACAGGATTAACGGGTGAGTAGAAATGCACCAGGTAGATAACAGAGAATGCAGACGTGAATAATAACAGTCTTTGTTTGTTTACAGGTTTCTGAGAACAGGGAGAAAAATGCCTCAGGTTACACATGTAACCATGGTTCCCTGAGAATAGGGAATGAGACGCTGTGTCCCCTAGAGGGTGCTATGGGGAATGCCTCCAGCATGACCGGTGTCTGAAGCATGAGTCTAAACACGACAATGAGACCAGGGACTCTCACAAAGGGCCAAACAACTTAGCAAACTGCCTGGCTGAGCTTTAGGAGCGGAGGTCTCAACATGTAAACTCTCTAAGATGAGAGGAGACCTACACTGAACAAAATTATAAACGCAACAGTTTTGTTTTTGCCCCCATTTTTCATGAGCTGAACTCTGATCAAGGAGATTGTTTTGTGGAAAACAATTTCTGTCTGTACATACTAACTACCCCTATGAACCTTCTGATTTTCTCCATGCTGAGGCAGATTGTAAGGCATTTCATATTTGGGGGAAATGTGTCGATGCCTCTTTTCTGTTTCTCAGTAGCTGAGGCGTCCTCATTGAAGGCTATGACCTGGCCATTTGGGTTTTTATTTTCTGCTGAATGGCAGGTTCAATAAGGCTTTCTGTAAGTCGCCATGGTAAGTCATTCTGAGTTTAGGAAGTAGTTAGGCCTTCTCTCGCTTTTGAGAGTTGTCATGCTGAGGCCTCCATCCTCAGAGCTCCATCACGCAGTGGTGCAGAGTTTTTAGGCTTTCTGAGCCTCCTTGGTCACTGCTTTTAGGAAGGGATACCTATGAGCCCAGCTGTAGGTTAGCAAGTGCGAGTTGTAGGCTCTCTGTGAGCCTCCTTACAGGATGTCCTGAGTATGGGACATAGTTACACATATAATAACAAAATTATAAACGCAACACTTTTGATTTTGCCCCCATTTTTCATGAGCTGAACTCAAAGATCTAAGACTTTTTCTATGTACACAAAAGGCCTATTTCTCTCAAATATTGTTCACACATCTGTCTAAATCTGTGTTAGTGAGCACTTCTCCTTTGCCGAGATAATCCATCCACCTCACAGGTGTGGCATATCAAGATGCTGATTAGACAGCATGATTATTACACAGGTGTGCGTTAGGCTGGCCACAATAAAAGGCCACTCTAAAATGTGCAGTTGAAAGTAATGCTTTTATTCAGCCAAAGTAAAGTCTTATGTATTTTTTAATTTATTTATTTTATCTATTTATTTATTTTTATTTTTTACTTTCTATACTTTCTAGCAGCACAGCTGTGATAATAAAACATTTTCTTGATCAGCAAATCAACATAGTTATCTTCTCCACACTGCTCTCGCATTTTTGCTGTTATTTTCTGATCGTATTCTTCACAGTGTCACCCCTCTTTACAATGTGCCTTCACAATCTCTCCTCTGTGCATCTTTCATTCGCCGACAAAAAAGATATATAATAGCTTGGCATATTGATGTGGACATTCTCTCAAATGTCCACATCAAACATTTCCCACCTAAAGGTTTCATCTCCATTTGCCTCTGTACAAAATGTATACATTTATACATATCTTCCTGTCACCACATTTGAGCATGTCAACCCTCAGCCTATCACAGAGATAATCAGACCTGCCGTCTGCACCCCTACATCCCTATAATTGGAATTCAGTGCTATCAGACCAGAATTTTCAGATCCATATTCCAACTGTCTGAAAGGCCACAAAATAACTTGTGTAGTAATAAAAGCTATCTGTTTACACGTGACTGATGGCTGTTTTATCTAAAGAGCATTGGCATGCAGTTGAGGCACATACTGAAGAGCTTCACTTCTCTTCTTTTATTAATTCTTTCACATCCTTCCTGCACAGCATTCATTTGCTTTCTTATCTTTACACTCAGAGGGACATTCATTGTGTAGGTTTTATCAGGAGCACATCTTAACCTCTTATCTAGTTTAATAACTTTGTAATGCCAGCAATGGGATGAATCGCTTTGAAAGAATAAATAATTCTGGCAAGGGCGCACTGTGATAGAATAAGTTAAAAACATTTGTAGATCTTAATAGAATAAAAGGGCATGGAGGGTCATGCATCATTCCCACTAGTTTAAATGTGAAATGTATCTGTAAATTTTACTATAAAAAAAAACAGATTGTCCGATTTAATCAATTATATTATTTGTGATCTACACATCAAAATGTATGTAATTCTCTAACATGTGTAATCTACACTTTAAAAACGTTTTTTCGAAACTGTAAATACCAAAAAGATTACTGGAGTGTTTTACAAGAAAACAGTATTTTAGATTTTCTACTTAATTTCACATTTAATTCTGTGTTATTTGCTGTTTCTTTGTAATTGTGAACTTTACTTGCAATTTCTGAGTGAAAATAGTTTTTACACCTTTTTTCAGTGTAGATTAAATTATAGGGTGAATGTGAAACAATCTCGAAAGGAGTGGACACGAATTTCATTTCACAATTTATTGAACACATCCACACATGTGGAAGAAGGGTGGATGGCGATAGATATAAATTTATTATGGGCAATAAGAGCAGTCAGGGGCTGTGAGGGGCAGATTAGTGGCTCCTCTTGTCATGGTTGGTGAACGTGTACCTTTCAAAAGCTCTCAGTTATCTGAGGTGAGGGGGTCAAGTGTGCAAAGGCCCCTCTCATGTGATCCGCATCACCAGGTTTGCTATGAAGGATTCTTCAAATTAAGGAGATTTCAGTCATTCCAATAGGAAAGTTTGGTAACAGCAGTGCTGAGGAGTAACTAACTAAAATAGCGGCACTATTTTAACTGCTAACAAGCGTTTTTTTTTTCTTTTGAGGAAGCTAGCAGTAGTTCAACCAGTCTTAGCTGAGGAAATAACTAGATGTAAACAATCCTCGCTCGCTCTCTCTCTGGTGTTGGAAAGTCTGATTCATTCAAACTGGTTTGCAGAGCTGGCTAGTATCTAATTATATGTAATTCAGATTATGTAGTCAGATTCCAAAAATTAAATACTTGTAATTAGATTGTCACATTTTAAAATACTCGAAATCCGGCTACAATTACTTTTTTTATTGATTATATTATATAAAAAAATAGCAATAAATTATTCATAATATATTGATTCTCCCTAATTTCTCTTTTTCATCTTTTAAATGCTCCTTTCCAAAAATAGCCTACTGCTTATATACTGTAGGGATTTCTTATACAGGATACGGAGATGCCACTGGATCACCATCATGAGGCTTTGAACGAGTGGACACGAATTTCATTTCACAATTTATTGAACACATCCACACATGTGGAAGAAGGGTGGACGGCGATAGATATAAATTTATTATGGGCAATAAGAGCAGTCAGGGGCTGTGAGGGGCAGATTAGTGGCTCCTCTTGTCATGGTTGGTGAACGCGTACCTTTCAAAAGCTCTCAGTTATCTGAGGTGAGGGGGTCAAGTGTGCAAAGGCACCTCTCATGTGATCCGCATCACCAGGTTTGCTATGAAGGATTCTTCAAATTAAGGAGATTTCAGTCATTCCAATAGGAAAGTTTGGTAACAGCAGTGCTGAGGAGTAACTAACTAAAATAGCGGCACTATTTTAACTGCTAACAAGCGTTTTTTTTTTCTTTTGAGGAAGCTAGCAGTAGTTCAACCAGTCTTAGCTGAGGAAATAACTAGATGTAAACAATCCTCGCTCGCTCTCTCTCTGGTGTTGGAAAGTCTGATTCATTCAAACTGGTTTGCAGAGCTGGCTAGTATCTAATTATATGTAATTCAGATTATGTAGTCAGATTCCAAAAATTAAATACTTGTAATTAGATTGTCACATTTTAAAATACTCGAAATCCGGCTACAGTTACTTTTTTTATTGATTATATTATATAAAAAAATAGCAATAAATTATTCATAATATATTGATTCTCCCTAATTTCTCTTTTTCATCTTTTAAATGCTCCTTTCCAAAAATAGCCTACTGCTTATATACACTCAACATTTCTTCCAGTTTTGTGGAAATGCACACAAAGACCAGTCACTATCAGGTGGCTACACAGCATGTGAAGACTGGATTTACAAAAATCAATTCAGGTTTAAGAAGTGTTTCAGCACTGCATCAATTGATGAACATATACATTTTTATTTGAATTATCACTCAGGTTATTTAACCATGTATTATTATGTCTTTGGAAGGCTTTTGTCTTTCAAACACATTAAAATGGACACATTGACATTATTTGTTATTGTAATGCATGCATTCTCAAACTTTTTTGTCATCTGAACCTCTTTCACCTAATATATTTACTTGAAGTACCCCTGAGATTTTAAAATAAATATTTTAATAATTAAGTATTACATTTGCATGTTCACGGCTCTCTGACATTGGTCTCATGCCATGCAGGTAAAATATTTCAATGTTTTATTTTGATTGATGTTATTTTAAAATGATTTATTTTAATTTTATATTTTTAGAATTTAATTAATTATAAGCTTTTCATTAAACTCATGAACCCCATGCAGTTCCTTTACGAACCTCAGTTCGGAAAACCTTGACGTATATTTAAAGCACTTCATGTTGTTAATTACAACGGATGGAATATATTTTCTTACTCTTTGTATTTTTATATGAACATGGTACCAGATTATCTCATTTAAATCAATGTGATAAAACAGTCAGGTCAAACGTAATTTAAAAGCAGTCTGATTATATTAACTAAAATGTGTAATGTAATGGATTATTTTAACTACAATTTTTGTCATGTACCTTGGAATCAGTAACCGACTACAATTTGCAAGTAATCTACCCAGATCTACTGGTTTGTTCGGATGGTTCATGTAAATGAGCAGATTAAAACACCATTCACCAATTTGGGTCCCTGTGTGTACTGTTGATGTAAGTAAGGGTGTTATTGCTTTTGTATTTAGTGTAAATAGTTTAAACATTTGATTAGGTGTCACCCGAATCAAATGTTCATTTATTTTAAACTCCTTGTTGTATTTTGTGTCAGTTCTGTGTGTGTCATACCTGTCAACCCTCCCATTTTTCCTGGGATTCTCCCGTATTTTACCATTCTATCTCACTATCATCCAGTTTAAATATTTTCCCGTATTTTGAATCTTTCTATTCAAAAAATCCCACCGGGCGTATTTTATATGTTTGCAATATTCGCTTCCAGTAAAACTCCCGTAATTTGTATAGGCCAAACCTAATTTTATGAATAATCACGACAACAAATTCCAAGGTTGTCCAGTTGCTAGATCTTGTATGAAACGTATCTTTCTCACACGATCGACGCATACAAATTTCAACCCATTAGTCCCCTCAACTTGGCAACCTACAGCCCAGTAGCTAATGCTTGATAGCTATGTGTGCAGGTAGTACCGCAGGAAGGAAACAAGGATCAATGTATAAATAAATGTATATTTACATGTATGATGAGATATAGCTTACACTTCAAAAGGCAATTTAATTGATTAAATATGAGCGCTGAAGTTTCAAAGTCAGGTGCTGAGCAGCTTTGTTTACTCTTACTGCGGTTATGGGGGAAACGTCTACAATTCTGTCAAATTAATGAATGAATTTGCATTTTTCAATAAGCCCTTCTGCTCCTTGTTTAGACCAAAGCCAAAAACTACCCTTATTTTTACGCAGAAAACACAAATGTGAACTGGTGGATCGACAAGAATAGACTTGTTCGGCATTGCTGGGAACGCCCACAAAAACGTCATAACCGTTTATGCCGAGGGGGAAAACAAACCATTCGAATTAACGCGCGGAGACCTTGTTAGGCGCTTGATCTTTACTTTTTGTGATGATTTCGATTGATTTTTGCTTGGTGCAATGCCGAAAAGTTGCTGTGTGGCGTTCTGTACCTCTAATAAGTTAAAAAACCTGATCTGACGATGTATATGACTGATACACTGCAATGATCTGTCGTTAGTCCCGTCCCCCTTCACCGCAACCCAGTTCTGATGGGGCTTACAGTAACCCTCCTTCGCATCGCAATCAAACAAATCTCACTCCCTGATATTTTGTGATGTCATAATCTATTAAAACATTTATTTCATATTATTATTCACAATCCCTTATGAAAATTAGCAATGGTATTACTATAGTAAAAGTATAGTAGGCTAACCATGTTTTTTGGGGCGTTTTTATTACCAATTGTAGCCTATAACCACAGTTTTACTACAAATACCATGGTTAAACTATGGTTAGTGTAGCAAAATATGTTGTTTCTACCATGGTTTAACTATAGTAACCAATAACCAAGTTTTTTGGTATTTTATATACATATTTTCATGTTATCTTTATTTTACGGTATGTATTTGTGAAAATTTGTAGGCAGCCGCCAACACACACCACATAGAATAACGCTGCGCATTTCAAGGCACTTCAGTGGGCCTTAATGTTACCTGTTTTGTCAATGTTAAAAAACTTTTTAATATATCAATAAGAAAGTACGACAGGCTTTTACTTAAGTCTTTATCCCTTTATTAAAATTAAGCAAAACAAAACGACAAATGTTTACTTTCACAAGCCGTCTCGTATAGGCTTGTAGTAGCCTAAGCTGTCTCTTGCTCAATTAGGTAACAAAAAATGTCGCGAAACGACACCTCTGGCCATTCCGTTGGGTCGTTTGTCCAGTCACAGATACCGTACGGACAGTCCGACCCAATACAGCTCAGTTTTTATGCGTATGTTGCTTTGTCGAGCGGCAGAAATAATTTTATGTAGGCCATTCTGAGTCAACACCATGCTTTTCCAATGAAGGGGAAAGTCTGTTTTCCCCCACGCCCGCCCACACAGCTATGACGCGACACCGATCAAGTCTATATAATGAATTATGAAACTCTAAAGATATAGCCTACTCTAAGATATATTTATGTTACTAATTTAATATAATTGTTTGATTGTAACTGTTTCAATTAATATAACAATAATATAATATAATAGGATATAATTTAATATACTTTTTTTTTTTACTTTTGACTCCGCCCACCCTATGGTGTCCCTGACAATCCAAAGGCATGAGACACTAAATTGCTTGTTGGTGGGTGTGTGTGTGTGTGTGTGTGTGTGTGTGTGTGTGTCTGTCTGTGTTTGTTGGTTGTGTGTGTGAGTGTGTGTGTGTGTGTGTGTGTGTGTGTGTGTGTGTGTGTGTCTGTGTG
>NW_015506196.1:345805-356996 GCF_001515645.1 Sinocyclocheilus grahami
GTGTACGCATTTTTGTGACAAATGAGGACATAAATTTGTATAATGACAAAGGTATGACATAGGTATTACAAGGAGAAGGTGACTTTTCAGGACATTACCCCATGTCCCCACTTTTCAAAACGCTTATAAATCACACAGAATGGAGTGTATTGAAAATCTGAAATAGCACAAAGTCTCCTGTAAGGGGTAGGTTTAGGGGTAGGGTTGGTAAAGGGCAATAGAATATAAGGTCTGTTCAGTATAAAAACCATTACGCCTATGGGATGTCCCCACTTTTCACAAATGTAAATGTGTGTGTGTGTGTGTGTGTGTGTGTGTGTGTGTGTGTGTGTGTGTGAGAGAGAGAGTGTGTATGTCTGTGTGCTAACCATGGGATGAACTGGCCATCCATCTAAAGATGCCCAAACCAGAACCTGCAAGCCAGAGTTGGTCCCTGATGACCTTTGATTTGGCTCGCCATATCACAAGAGTGGGGGAAAATAAGGGGAAAAAACATGCCATTGAAGCATGTATCCATTTCCAATTTATCTTTTTGTTTTAACTTTTTTTTATTTGATTCTTTTATTTTTTCATTGAAATGTACAGAGGTCCGTGTACTTGTGTGTCCATTTATTTTTCCTTTTTTAAACATGACATAACAATGAAAAAAGAACAGTTGTTGTATTTGTATGTTGAAAACCAAAATTGAAATTAGAACCATACCGAAAAAGTAAAATATAGAGAGACCTAATACATTACTTTAAAATATGATTAAAATATGCATTGCAGAATCTTGGGAACTTTACCATCATTAAATTATATAGCCTATTGGGGTATAATTGTGTGTGCTATCTGGGCCACGGTATCGGAGAGGACCATGCATGGTCACTCAAAGCACATACATGAGGCTTTAATACATGGGGTAAATATAGAAATATAATATAGAAATATGTAAAATTATAATTCCTCCTACTTCGCCAGATACAGACAGGCCCGGTTCCAGAATGACATCACTGAGGGAGCTTCTGAAATTAGTGAGGGTGCACCCCCCCATCCCACTCCCAAACAATTAGATACAAAATAACATACAACTGATATAGAGAGATATATATGGGTTGTTGACGTGACATGGAATTTCCACTGTCCCACAAGATAAAAATGAATATAATTAATATTGTCGTTATTTAA
The DNA here is from genome assembly GCF_001515645.1 of Sinocyclocheilus grahami. NCBI lineage: Eukaryota > Metazoa > Chordata > Actinopteri > Cypriniformes > Cyprinidae > Sinocyclocheilus > Sinocyclocheilus grahami. The sequence goes on from NW_015506196.1 coordinate 346,973, forward strand.
AATGCAGTAAATCATTAAAAATGTCTTTGTCCTACATGAACATGTTGTTATAAAAGCTGCAGTGTTATTAGATTAAAAAGAATTTTTTTTTTTTGCCAAATCTCAAAATTGTCCTATGGTGTGACTGTCTCAGTAAATTACAACTTTTATAAATTAAACAAGAAAAACAAAAATGTTAATAAATACCTCCGGCATAATTGTATAAGTGTCTATTTTAGTAAATGGCAATCATTTTTTTCATCCATATATTTCTGAATGCGTAGGAACTTGATATATTTTGTCTCTGAAAAACCATGGTGTGACACCAAATCCTGATTTTGAATCGGCCAATTCCAGAACAAAATTACATTAGTTGAAGGACCCCATTCCTGATTATGTTACTGAAGCCCCCTGTGAAGCCCATGAGATCTGCACATGGTCCATTTCTGTCTCAGAATTGTTCAAATATTTAACTTTTTTGGAACAACTACAAAAGTGTTACTTTTGTTGTCCTTTGGTGTGACACCATTAAATTATATTTTTTAATTAAAAACTGCATGTTAAACTACATAATCATGGAACATTATGCAAATGTGTCTTGCTAACCGCTAATGACAGGTTAGCTTGGAATAGCAAGGTCATTAATTGACAGAAAAGGCTGAAACGTCCTATTGTGTGACGGAAAATGTCCTCCGGTGTGACGCCTGTAAAGGTCTCTTTAAAAAGCATTTTAAATAATTAAGATTTGTTTTACTCCTTTTTATTATTTTTTGATAATTTCCAGTGTTCTTAAATGCAATAATTACATTAATTAAACTATTTTCTGATGTTTTTGCAGAAAACTTGTACTGTTATAAAGTGTCATGAAAATAAGTATAAAATTTGGTAATTTGTTTTTGAAACAGAAAGAACTGAGGGAGAGAAATTACTGGAAGAGAGAGGGCATGGAAATATAGACAGAAAATTAACAGGGCTCAACCAGAAGGGAGGAGATGCAGAAAGTAAATAGAATCAAAATGATGCCTTAAAAAGAGTAGCCACATAGTTTTAAAAAAATCATTCACATCTTAATGAATACTTAATGAATACAGTTTGAATATCAATCATATTTAGCTGTGCCAAACATGTAGCAGGGGGCTAGAAAAGTTTCAGTAACATACTGATTGACTAAGAGACTGACTTTTGTTGATGAATATTATTTTTTGTTTTGTTTAAAAAACATGTATTGTTTGATATTGTTTGTATCAAAATTAAACTTTATTTCTCCTTTGACATGTTCAAAATTAAATAGAAATAATTTAATAACTACCATTTCTGTCCTTTAGTGTGACGTAATGTCCTATGGTGTGACACATATAAAAGAACCACAGATTTGTTTTTATCTCAAAATATCTTAAAAAATAAAACAGTTGCGTATTGTAATGGGGGCATATAAATATCACTCATCTTAAAATTTTATAATTTTCAGCAGTTTTGAACGGATGACAGCAAAGTTTGTCTTGTTGTCAAAGTTTGTCCTGAAATTGTCCAACAAGTCATGGGGGAAAAAAATTATAATTTCATATTAAATAAATAACACTATATGAAAATAAGCATCTAACAATGAAGATAAATCTCTCTCATGCTATTTATATATTATTAAGAGGTTTTTTTCTTTCTTAATTTTTGCTAGGTCACACCATAGGACAAATTTATGGTACAGTTCAGTGAAAATGTAAAAAAAAAAAAAATGAAAGAATTGACAAAGTTAGTGACCCTTTACATTTTCTGAAAGATCAGACTTCACACTACATAAATGTATGCATTTTTTCTTCAAAAATGGTCTTTTACAAAATAAGCATTTTTTACTGCCTATTTGTCAACTACACATATGTAGCATTTGGACCAATCAGACACACAACTTTTTGTTATATTTAACAAATAATATCGAACTCCCCATCACCTAACCAAATGGCCAATTACGAGGGTCTATGGACCCTTCCCCCGAAATGCACCTAACACCTCAGAAAAGCAGAACAGGCCTCTGGTTCCATGGTAACCAATGCTGATATCACTGGTTTTATGGCCTAAAAGGAATGCAGGAGATAAACTCCCATATATATATATATATATATATATTAGGGGTGTAACGGTACACGTATTCGTACTGAAAATTTTCGGTACGGGTCTTTCGGTTTGGTACCGAAAAATAGCCCACATTGTGTTAATCACACGAGTGGAACTTCATTGGAAACGTTCAGTTTATATATTGTTACTTTTGATAAGAAACAAAGTCTCATCTTTTTAAATCTTTTTTTTTTCAGGAAATTCAAACAACAGCGCAATCATCTCTTCCACTTTACGTCTAGATTTGACGAGAAATAAACATGAATGAACATCTCATGTAATCGCTCAATCAGTGTTTCAACTGTAGAAAGATGTCAATAAAACAGCTTGTAAACAAAATGTCACGTAGCATTTCATTTACCGTAGGCAAGTCATCAGTGTCCACATCTCGTATAAATGAAGTCTAGAGAAGAGCATTTCTCTAAATATTAGACTATATACTCATTATATTTTACTTGACCTGTTAGTGATTTCTTAATTATTTAATGTTTAAATAAATGTTATGAAACGAGTTATGAGAGGCATTGTGTAAATTCATATTTCAACAACAAATAGATTTTTTATAATTTAGAAGTTAATTTAAAAACTGCATTATGTGCGATTTACATGTTTGCACAGAAACTGAATTTATTTAAAGAAAGAGCAATTTGTTCAGTTAACCACTGTTTAAAAAGCTTTTTAGTTTTTCCCCATGCTGTACCGAGATACATAGGCTATAGCCCCCCCACCCCCCATTCGTGCCACCTCAAAAATGATGCCTCTGACACTACAATACAAAATTGTTTGTCAAATAAATGAAACATGATGAAACATTAATTTTAGTTGAAATTGTTATAGATTACATCTAGATTGCAGCGATACATGACATGGTGAAAAATTACTGCATGAATAGTAGGCTACTTAAAGTAGTTTAAGATCAATTTTAAAATTGTGCCCCCTAAAAGCACGTGGCCCCTGCCTGCCCACCAGTTACTGTGGACTAGATCCGCCCCTGCATGTATGTGTCAGCATTCTATTGATTTGTGTTTACTGGAGAAAGTGCAATACCTGAAATGCAAAAGTAAATTTCTCCAATGACAACTGTGGCGAGGGGGGCGTGGTTCAGCAAGGTCTGCAACAGGAGAGAGAGGCAGGAGAGGAGCGGTGCGTAAGTAGGTCAAGCGCAAATGATAAACACCTGTGTCTTGTTTCAGTAATTGGTGTGGAGAGACCGAATAAAAGCCACCAGTATCGGGAAACAAGGAAGAGAGACTGACTGGGAACTCGAGCCACACAGGGAGACTGGTTGCAGGAGCAGGAATTGTATGCAGATTTATATTCTGAGTTATTTAATAAGTGATTGGAAGCACAGTGGGCGCCACTTCTTTTGTTTGTGCCAGAGAGCCTCAAATAAAGCGCGAGTCCCAGTCAGGCCGACCCTGCCTTCCTTCCACCTTTGGAACCACATCACACCAACAATCATTACGATTATAATTTTGAGAAAACTTATTTTTTTTATCAGTTTAACCATTATACAGAATTATGAAAATGTAACCAGTATTTCATTGACTAAAATGCTCATACATTTCATTTAACAAACAAAAACAGGTTTGTCTAAATATAACTAAAATGTACATTTGACTAAGACTAAATTAAAAATGGCTGCCAAAATGAATATTGCTGTACGGTTAATTAATAATCTTAATGCTAAAATGTCAAGTTTTCAACTAAAACTAGACTAAAATGTTGAGACTTTGTTGACTAAAATTTGACTAAAACTAAATAGGATAAGGTTGACTAAATACGATAAAAACTAACAAGAACATTTTAACACGGGACTAAGACTAAAATGAAAATAGCTGACAAAATTAACACTAGTATACAGGTACATCTCAATAAATTAGAATGTCGTGGAAAAGTTAATTTATTTCAGTAGTTCAACTCAAATTGTGAAACTTGTGTATTAAATAAATTCAATGCACACAGACTGAAGTAGTTTAAGTCTTTGGTTCTTTTAATTGTGATGATTTTGGCTCACATTTAACAAAAACCCACCAATTCACTATCTCAACAAATTAGAATATGGTGACATGCCAATCAGCTAATCAACTCAAAACACCTGCAAAGGTTTCCTGAGCCTTCAAAATGGTCTCTCAGTTTGGTTCACTAGGCTACACAATCATGGGGAAGACTGCTGATCTGACAGTTGTCCATAAGACAGTCATTGACACCCTTCACAAGGAGGGTAAGCCACAAACATTCATTGCCAAAGAAGGAGGGTTTCAAGTATAAAAGTGTTAAAGTGGAGCACAGCTGGAAGAAAACAAAACTAGAGGTATTTCGTATTGCATGGCGGGAAAGTACTTCTACTTATAGAAAAGCTCTAAAAACTGCTAGATCGACTTACTTTTCGTCTCTCTTTGAAGAGAACAAACACAACCCCAGGCATTTATTCAATACAGTGGCTAAATTAACGAAAAATAAAGCATCAACAGACACAGAGATGTCCCAACAGCACAGCAGTAATGACTTTATGAACTTCTTTACTTTCAAGATTGATACTATTAGAGATAAAATTATAACCATGCAGCCGCCAGCCACAGTATCGCATCAGATAACACACTATAGATCCGCTGAGGAACAATTCCACTCATTCTCTGCTATAGGACAGGAAGAATTGTATAAATGTCAAATCATCAAAACCTATAACATGTATGTTAGACCCTATTCCATCTAAGCTACTAAAATAGGTGTTTCCAGAAGTCATAGATCCTCTTCTGAATATTATTAATTCATCAATGTCTTTAGGATATGTCCCTAAAACCTTCAAATTGGCTGTTATTAAGCCTCTCTTTAAAAAAAACACAACTTGATCCTAGAGAATTAGTTAATTACAGACCGATCTCAAATCTGCCTTTTCTGTCAAAAATACTAGAAAAGGCAATATCCTCTCAGCTATGTTGATTTTTGGAGAGAAATGGTATCTCTGAGGATTTCCAGTCAGGATTTAGACCATATCATAGTACTGAGACTGCTCTCATCAGAGTTACAAATGACCTTCTCTCATCATCCGATTGTGGATGTATTTCTCTATTAGTGCTACTGGATCTTAGTGCTGCGTTTGACACTATCAACCACAATATCCTTTTGAGTAGACTACAAAATTAAGTTGGCATTAGTGGAATTGCATTGTCATGGTTCAAATCTTACTTAGATTGTGGATGTATTTCTCTATTAGTGCTACTGGATCTTAGTGCTGCGTTTGACACTATCAACCACAATATCCTTTTGAGTAGACTACAAAATTAAGTTGGCATTAGTGGAATTGCATTGTCATGGTTCAAATCTTACTTATCTGACCGTCATCAATTCGTAGCAGTAAATGGCAAGATATCATATCGATCACAAGTACACTATGGAGTGCCACAAGGCTCAGTACTAGGACCATTGCTTTTCACACTTTACATGTTACCCTTGGGAGATATCATCAAGAAACATGGTGTTAGCTTTCACTGTTATGCTGATGATACTCAGCTCTATATTTCTTAGCGGCCCGATGAAACATACAAATTTGCAAAACTAACAGAATGCATAGTTGATATAAAAAACTGGATGACTAGTAATTTCCCATTGCTAAATTCTGAAAAAAACAGAGGTGTTAATTATTGAGAAAAAGCTGAGAAAAAAGCTTTGCATGCAGAGTCATCAACTCTGCAGAGAAAATCCCTGGTGCATAGCTGTTGTTTTCCAAAGACAGATATTGACTAAAATGGTCTGTATCTTAAACCTGCATTGATTGCTTACCTCCACTGTAACTGATTTCCCCACACAAATGTTAATTCTTTGATGCTTACTTAAGTTTGATCCCTGTTAAAGCTATAATGCCCACTATTGTGTTATTTACAAAAAGGCATGAGTGGAAAAAAATGAGGCAATTTTATTTTTATCAAATTTTTCATAAAACTGCAATTTAAATATTATTTATATTGGCTATACAAAAAGGGTCAAAACAAATAGCATGTTAAATGGTGGTAGCCTAGTCTCTGAATGGTACACCCCCATAAGCTCACAGAAATGGTTTGACCCAAGTCTTCAGCAGCCAATGACACTGACTCATTCAAACTGATTTTAACGCGTATTTAACACATTATATACGTGTTGAATACGCGTATTTAACGCACTGATTTTTCATGCACAAACATGTATTTAATGTGTGAAATACGTGTTAAATACACGTGAAATATGCATATTTAACGTGTTGTTGACGTGTTAAAATTCACATGAACGTAGCCATAACAACACTAATGTGTGGAGATTCTGCGCATTGTGTGTTCCACAAATCTGAACGCATTACTTGTAAATTGACTGTTAAGATTTTGCACCATTTATCATCTGTACCATTGTGTAGCCACTAGATGACTATTTAGCCCTATATAAAATTCTTATTTTTGTGCAATCCCTAGTTGCTAAGAAATTTTCATCACATCATAATTTTTATTACATTTGGATACATGTTTAGATATTATCAATTACTACTTTTTGTCTTTATCTGTTTTGTTTAGTTGTTGTTTGAAACTTTGATTTAAAGTGTCAGTTTTTGCATTATCATTTCAAACCTATAAAACCCTTTGTTACACCAAACTACATATAAAGCTTGATCCGTCACATATAGGCTAAGTAATCAGAATGCAGCTACTTATTCGTGTTACTCATTGACGCGTGAACTTCCCATTTAAATGACGCCACGTGTGTGTATGACTGCCCTCTGTGTGTATGACGCTATTTCCATTCAGCACTGTAAGAAGTGAATTAATTAACTCAGCATTTTGACATTTCCGTAAGGATGCGTTAAATTCGACAAAGCTTTTTAATAAAGGATGTATTGATCTTGTGAATTAGCAAATTTTACTATGCCAGTATTTTTTAATTGGCCATTAAAGTTTTATATGGGAATATTACACAACAAAGGCAGATTTTTTAACAATGCACAAAAACGCACACCTTTTGGACCAATTTTTTATCGTGACTTCTCGACTGCCACAAATAGCCTACTGCCCTAACAAAATGGTGTTGTTGAGCGCTCCAAATACAAACTTTGCATGCAACAATCAGGCAGCAATTGACAGCACTCTGATCCAATGGCATACAGGCATCATCAGATTGACAGTACTCTAGACCAATGATGTTGGGTAATCCAGTGGGGGCGGCAATGATATTTCAGGATGGCGGTGCCACGCTTTATCACAACTCTGCTAAAATGTAGTGCCAGTACGTGCACTCATTGGCGCCCCCTCCTGCTGGTCACGCCTAGGTGACCCCCTAGCTTGCCTATGCTAAGAAACGGGCCTGTGTAAGTGGCCATTGGTCCGAATGGATTATAGCCAAGAAAGCGTGCAAAGAGCGCTCCCCCTTATAATCACAAAAAAGTGCACAATGAATCTCTTATTTACATGTTACACATTGTATGTTATAATGAGAGACTCCCGAGCATGCAGCACGACAGCGAACAAATCTGTGGCGTTTTGAGCAGTGAGTGGATTCTAATTTAAATGCTTGGCCATTGCGTTCAAGAAATTAAAAGAAAATGTCAGTGATCGAATACAGAAAAACAGAAAAACTAAATATTGACCTGTTTTTAACCTAACGTTTTTCGTTTGCCAGTTCATTAAAGGTGTCATCGGATGCTACATGCACTTTTACAAGTAGCTTGAACTGAAATGTGTGTTGGCAGTGTGTGTACACAACCACCCTATAATGATAAAAATCCACTCAGTTTTTTTTTTTTAACTACTAAAATTTTACACCTTTCTCAAATCGAGCCGTTCTCAGATGCCTGTCTGTGTGACGTCACAAAAAGAGGCCCCTCCCACGATAGTTTGATTGACAGTAGCGTTTCAGCACAGACTGAACTGGCGTCTTACCTTAGACCCGCCTTGAGTGAGCTGTCATCAGTCCGCCATTGTTTCACCGCTGGAGCAGATGTAGACAAGAATGACTCCTAAGCGATTGATTTGTTGTTGGATGTAATAATGAACATAGCCATTTATTCCCGATATCTGAGCCGCTGAAGACGCAGTGGATTACATTTGTTTCTGAAGGGAATACGCCCCCGATCTACATAAATGCATCTATGTTGACGCAAATCATTCGTGACCCAGCTTCACCTACAGAAGAAGTGAGTATAAGGTTTTTTAATTACTCTTCGCAAATCGCCTTTCCTATAATGTGCTAATTAGCAAGTTTCATGATGAATGTGGCTAAAGTAAACAGTCCCTCAGAGAGCAGCTCGGAAGAGAGGGGTGGGGTGAGCAGAGCTCATTAACATTTAAAGGAAAACGCTACAAAATGGCTTGCTCTTGCTGTTTTTGACAGGGTAAAAAGGTGTTTTTTTTACACTACCATTGAGAAATTTTAACCAAACTATGCTACAGGCTTTTCATTAAGACCCTAAAGAATCATATCAACTTGTGGAAAATGGGCATCCGATGAAAATATTAGCACAAAAATGTAGCCTAATTCATACATTGTTAACGGAATGTTTGTCCTGAAATGTAGTTGGACGTTCATCTAACTTTTTTCAGAATATTCAGAGCTCCTTCAAACGTAACATTCCTATAATGTTTGCAAAATGATTATATAACCAAAGGAAAACATTTTTAAAAATAAAAAAATAAAACTGGATGTTTGTTCAGAGAACATTCAGAAATACAACATTTTTATAACTTAATGGTAAAGTTAGAAAAAAAATTCTAACTAAACTTTTTTTCTATCTAACTAAAAAAAAAGATATATATTGTAAGCTGGGACCCTACATAGGACAAGTGCTTTGGAGAATGGATGGATTGTAGTTGATACTTCAAAATTATGATTGTATTACTAGACATGTTCAAAGTAGTTCCTCTAACACAGGGAACAGTTTACTCAAATGAGAAACCAAGATCATGTTCACTCACCTTCAGGGTTCCATAGACCGCCAGTGAGGGTATGATTCTGTGAATATGCCATTAGTGGGATCACGGGCGCCGCTAAGGGGGGGAAAGTTAGGACAATTCTAAGGGCCCACGCACTTTTGGGGCCCCCAGAGATCTGTTTTATTAGTCATAACAGTGGTAGTAGTAATGTAATAGAAATTATAATTATATATATTATATTTACTAGATGTTATTCATTCTCTTCATGCAGTTTCATCCATCATTGTGTAATTTAAAAGTGATTTTGCTGGTGGGGAGTTTTTAAATAGACTTAGATATATTGCAAAGGATGCAGATGGACCAAAGTGAGAATGAAAAGTTTAATGTAGGTCAGCAGTTTTCATTTCAGAATCATGCTAGGCTAAATTTCCAAAAATGTATTATATACCACTACTATATTATAGAAGTAATTACAGTAAACCTGTACATTATTACTGTATTTTATACTTAACCGTCTTAGCTACTAAAGAAGCACTGTGTTGAAGGAGCAGATGCCACAGGACTGCAATGTGATGGAGCATCACTTAACCATTTCTCCTGCGTTTTTCTCCTTTGCTATCTTGCTTTCAGAACAAGAACCACCTGAAGACTCCCTGTAAAGAGACATCACCCTCACAATGAGTCTCTTCACTGGTTTTGGCAAGTCTTTCCCTGCTTTTTGTGAAACAGTGCCAGTTCCCTTGTATGATCACATTTTGTTGGTGTAATCTATAGATTGCTGCTGCTGACTATATCCAGCCTCTTATGAAGACTTCAGATGACCCAACACCTGTGAAGAGATGACGCCAACCCTTGAGAGGACTTCAGATGAAGCTGACTCTGAATAAACATATAAAACTGCTACATTTTCCTTGCATTGTAATCAACATGATCACATCATGTAACCATTGCTTTAATTTGTTCATTGTTTCTGTATATTTTTAACTGTTTCTGAATACATGACGTTACTTAACTGCATGATTTGTATAGCCTAATTTTAGAACATTTCT
>NW_015506196.1:357619-360172 GCF_001515645.1 Sinocyclocheilus grahami
GTGTATATTAAAAAGTGCTATACAAATAAATGTGAATTGAACAAAACTTGATGCATCCAAAAAAAATTCTCCTCCAGATCAGTAGAGAAACCATATATTCACATTCCTTTCTGTGAGTGACTGGAGCACTCCCATGCAGCACAGCAAACTATAGTGGAGACTGTTCAAGGACAACATGCTTTATAGTTTATTATAAATGTATAAATCGATTGCTGTAAATAAGTGCATAACAAAAGTCAACATACATAAAATATATGATTAAATGTGTACAAATGTTTTAAGTTGTTTTAAATTGGAATATACTACAAATATATGTTTATATATTAATAACTGAGGGGTGCACAAGAATCAAAAACATTGAACAAGATTAAGTCAACATAAAATATATGATTAAATGTGTAAAAATGTTTTAAGTTGTTTTAAATGGGAATATACTACAAATATATTTTTATATATTACAAATTGTGGGGTGCACAAGAATCAAAAACATTGAACAAGATTAGTTTTCACTTAATAAAATATCTTCATTTATTTGGAATGAATTTTCTAAGACAACAAACTTAACATTTACCATGAGATTAGTATTTATAAATAATGTAAATAAATTATTTTATTGTCTACTAATTACCAAAAATCATAGTTCTGTCTCTCCAACTCAATGTATTTCAATTGCTCGCTATGAACTTCCTGGAACTATTTGAGGTCTACATGAATCACGTGACGATCGAGCGTTTTGGACTTCCGGTGACGCAACTCTCTCTTTTTATGGCTCTGGCCTAGAGTCACTGAGTGAGATCAGATGGTAAACTGTCATATTAGAGATGTCTTCGAGTTCGAGGGGGGCAAACACATTTTAGTTTTGCTATAGAAAATCGACAAATTCACACTCTGATTACATAGAGCAGCAGCAGGAAGCACGTGAGGTTGTCATGGCAACCAGATATACTGCAAGCGAATTACGGCTGCTCTTCTCGGTTGCCACCATAGACTCTATAAGGGTTGCCACACGAAACTGAGTAATAAACACGTTGAAAATAATACACAATAAACCTGTCTGTCAAAACGATCTCAAAAGAGGCTTTTATTAAGCAAATCAAGGAGTGAATTACTCATCCACTGTTTAAAAACAATAATACTTTAGCTGGGTTTCCACAGGCAGGGTCACAATCTACAGTGTATGAAGCTAAAGGTTTTGGGTTAAGGTTCATAACATTTTTAACATTGTATGCTCTATGTGCATAGGTAGCTAGCAAACAAGGAATACAGCTGTTAAGCTAATAGTCACATATAGCAAAAGTAATAGGTCAATATTATTAAATTGCAGACAAAGATTTTGAATAGCTAGGTTGGCTTGTACACTATATTGCCAAAAGTGTTGGGACACCCCCTTCTAGTGAACAGGTTTGACTACTTTAATTTCCATTAGTACAAATCTTAATGTTTAAGCATATAATGCTATTCTAGGGAATTGTGTGCTTCTAATTTTATACAAATAGTTTGGACAGGACCCTTTTCTATTTTAACACAACAATGCCTCTGTGTGTAAGGCAAGGTTAAAAAAAGATTGATTCAGTCAGTGTGGAAGAACTTGACTGGTCTGCAGAACGCAAAGTCCTGATCCCAGCTGAACACCTCTGGTGTGACTTTAAATGCAGACCTTGAGCCAAAAACTCATCGTCAAACACCAATGACTTGTACATATGCGTACAATCATTTTAGACACTTCCAAAACTGTGGCAACAAAGATGGAAATTATTTTTAAATACATGAATTATGTTTCCATCTTTGATGCCACAGTTTTGGAAGTGCCTTTTTCTGTTCTAAAGGAGGTGGTGTCCCAATACATTTGTCCATATGTATGTACAAGGAGGCCTGTCGCAATAATCAATATATCGACTTATCGCGCAATATATGTACATGACCTCAATAATTTTTGGTGACGCAATATATCGCCCATTATATTTACTTAAAAATGAATGTCACCATGTTTTGTATGTTCCACTTGCACCTTATGCACGTTATGTAGCTTCTCATACATAACGTGGTGTAGTTGGTGCTTGTTCAAATTTTTTTGCTTCTACAAAAAAAGTTTCATCTGCAGATATGGTCTTGTTTAGGGATCTGTGCCTTTGTGCACACAGACATCTGACTGCTGAGTAGTGATTGTATTTTTCAGCAATAGCGCGCACCCTTCATTTACAGAGAAAAGAAGGTCAGGGAAAAATCTCCATACAAGTTCTTTATGCATTTTTCTTTTTTTTCTATTTGTTACTTTGCACTTTTTGTTAGAAAATGTTTATTTACCATTTATTCAGGTTTTTTAATTCAAGTTTTTCAATTCAAGTTTATTTGTACAGCGCTTTTCACAATACAAATCATTGCAAAGCAACTTTACAGCAAATTAAGTTTCTACAATATTTAGTGGTAGCTTATCAGTGGAGACTGTCAGTTAATGTACATATGGCAGAAATGTACGGAAAAATCAATTAAAGACGTAATCAAACAGACGATGAACACTATTAACAGCAATTATTATATGATGTAATCAAACTT
>NW_015506196.1:360651-365011 GCF_001515645.1 Sinocyclocheilus grahami
ATTTACAGAGAAAAGAAGGTCAGGGAAAAATCTCCATACAAGTTCTTTATGCATTTTTCTTTTTTTTCTATTTGTTACTTTGCACTTTTTGTTAGAAAATGTTTATTTACTATTTATTCAAGTTTTTTAAGGTATCTAATATGTTGATACTTAATTTCCATGATCTAAATATTCTTAAAAATTAAAAGTTTGTTGTCATTTGGAAGTGTGTAGGCCTTCTTGCATTATTATGTTGTTACTTTATGATTATATATTCAGTGGCATAAAATGGTCTTTAAAATGACAATAATATCGCGTATCGCAATTATTTCTGGGGCAATATATCGCACAACAAAAAGTTGTTATCGTGACAGGCCTATGTACAAGTCATTGGTGTTTGACGATGAGTTTTTGGCTCAAGGTCTGCATTTAAAGTCACACCAGAGGTGTTCAGCTGGGATTAGGACTTGGCTTTCTGCAGACCAGTCAAGTTCTTCCACACTGACTGAATCAATCTTTTTCTTTTTTTTTTACCTTGCCTTACACACAGAGGCATTGTTGTGTTAAAATAGAAAAGGGTCCTGTTCAAACTATTGGTATAAAATTTGAAGCATACAATTCCCTAGAATAGCATTATATGCTTAAACATTAAGATTTGTACTCGTGGAAATTACTAAAGTAATCAAACCTGTTCATTAGAAGGGGGTGTCCCAATACTTTGGGCAATATAGTGTATGTTTGGTGCGGTAGGGGGCCCAACCTCATATTCTTTCATAGGGCCCAAAATTACTAACGGCGCCCCTGAGTGGGATGGTAAACTGAATGAGCACATAGTAAACACTATTTTATCCTTCTACACTCTCTAATCCCTTTATTGTCCCCTTGAATATCATTGTTAAGATTTCTTAAATTAATCGTGGCCTACTTATTTTTGATTAAAGTTGCATTCGTGTGGTTTAAGGACACACGAGACATGATGAGCACAGAAGACGTTCTAATTAAGTTGCATGTTTTATATTGCGTTTTTTATATAGATGAAGTGACTATCATTGAAGATACACACTTGAGCTCTGAGCAGTCCAGCGTGCAGCTGGGACTGTCTTATACACATTCAGGGGCTTCACTGTTGAAAGTCGTTATAAAGCTGATGAGCGCAAAATTGGTGCTTAGAGACTGACTTGTGATTTTAATTACAGGGTTTCACAAGTTACTTATTTTCGGTGTGAAAGACGAGATTTATTTGTGTTTCACTTTTAGATTCTAAACAACTTGAGGAATTAGAACAACTTTCTCTATCTGGATGTTGAATTGCAGTCAGAGATTTAGTCACAAACACTTTGGTGCCCCCTGGCGTCTAAAATAAAATGTGCACACTCTAAATGGGATTGTTTAGTGGTTCTCAAACCTGTCCTGGAGTACCCCCAGCCCTGCAAATTTTGTATGTCTCCCTCACCTATCACACCTGATTCAACTCATCAGCTCATTAGGGGAGACTGCATGACCTGAAGTGGGTGTGTCAGACGTAGGGAGACATACAAAATGTGCAGTGCTGGGGGTACTTCATAGAGAGTATTGAGAACCTGCTTTTGTTAGTGGTAGTTCATTTCCGCCACATATATAAGAAAAAAATGTCAGGCTTTGATAAATCTTTCTCTTTTTTCACATTTGTGATTTTTATGTCATGACTTTAGATCTTATAATTTCACCTTTTTTGCCAAATTTTCAACTTTTTATCTTAATTACTTCTCCTCACAAAACCTAGCATAATGAATAATAAATAGGTTATAATGAATATTCTTCTCCTCACACAACGTTTAAGTACAACTTTTATTAATACTGGAATTATCACAGTGTGTTTTGTTACATTAGCTGTGACTAAACTTAACAAAAATTAGAAGGATAAATATTACCAAAAAGGAAATGATGTTGTCAGCAACAGTGGCAAATTATCCTTAGGAAAACAGCACAATAAATTAAAGCAGAAGAGTAAAGAGAGAAAAGCAGAAAGAAGAAAGACAGACACAACAGCACCTGTAGCGTTATTCAACTTCAATCAGAGGAGGAAAGAGGAGGGAATGGGGATGGGGTGGGACAAAAAAACAAATGCACGTCATATCTTTTACATGTGAATTAAATTAAGAAACATAATCAAGTTCACAGGTTAAGTTTTGAGCTGTAGAACCTGCTGTTTAGGGTGTGATACGAGGCATGTGCATGATGCACCTTATTTGCGAGCGGCAAAGAAAAGAAAAGACTCGCAACTCAAGACTAATGGCGTAAGACACACGGCTCAGTTTCCATGACACCCGGTTGCCAAACCCTCCCTCCACGAGCGCTCGCTCGCTGGAGATGACATTGAGGGAAAATCGTGGCTGAATCGAGCGTGGGAGACGGGTGTCTTTCAGGCCATCTTCGAGAAACAGGGTGTAAGGCTGCACGTGTTCCAGCCCAAATGAGCAGTTCATCTCTCTGTCACCCGCAGCACGTGATCATTTATTGTCTGTAGCCATTGAAGAGATGTGAAACACGATGAAAAGGGAAATGGGATGACAGCAGAAAGACTAGTGTGCAGCTGGCGTGATTGAATATCAAAAAGGCATAAAGTTGCGTAAGGCTAACATTATAGGCCTACTCATTGATCGTGCGCTAACTCTATAGAATTTGGTCAATTATTACTTAATGTAAATATAAAGAATAGCCAGTTCACTTCGTTTTTGGCATTTGTTTGGCTCACCAACAAATTATATGTAGCCTAAAGGTGGAACTGAAGACACTTGTTTATTTATTTTATTAAAAGTCCAATGTGCTACGTACTAATGTTTCTCCGGGCAAATCCCCTCAGAGATGATCCATAAGGAATGCATTTTTTTTTTAAATTATTAATTTTTAGGGGAGAATGGGAGATGGTCAAGATTTTAGATTTAAGATATAATATTAATATAATCAAAATATTGCCCTCAAAAATCCCATTTACACATCATCAAAGCACATATATTTCTAAACCACTTCTTCCCTGATAATTCCTAAAATAACATAAGGGCAAACCAACCCAATCTCATGATTGGTGATTTTGTATGTGTACAGTGCGATTTTTAGAAGGGGGGGGGGACTACGGTTCAATCTTTAACCTCAACCCTAAACCTGTGTTGCATGAACAGATAATAACCTACTAAACGGTGCAAATGTAGAGTGTGCACTGTATGAATTTACCAACACATAAAATCATTACGAATTGGCATGAGTTTGTTGGACAAACTGAATCCTGAGCTTCACAAACGTCAAGTATAAGAAAACAGGCCAATCATATGTTCACAGCTGAATTGTGATGGCTGCCTTATAGTGAGCATATCATGACATTCAGCAGGAGACAAATGAGCATGACGTGAGTAATGTTAAACACTGCAAAACAAAGAGAAAATGTGCGTATAATCACCTGAGAACCAAAAGAGTCTATCTGCTGTGTGTGAGTATGCGAGTATTGAGACGCTGAAGGCTGAGCTCATAAGTGACTGGTAGTTTTTCTATGCCCCAGTTTCCTCCTGAGGGGCTTTTAACTGTCATCTTGCTTCATGACCTCGGAGCAGAAACCTGCAGAGACTGACGTTACAATAAAGAGACAACAGTAACCCAACTACCTGCAATACGGCTTTTGTGTCTTTTTTTCCCTCTCACTCCTTCGCTTCGCTTCCTACCTGTTTCTTTCACCAATTATTCTCCACTGGCCTTGACTTTCTCACCCTTGCTCATCTCAATCTCCTTTCTCTTTCACTTCTCATCAACTATCCATCTTCCTTCCTGTCGTATCCTCCTGCTTTTATGTGTCTGCATGTAATGCTATGAAACTTCTGAGAACTTTATCTTTGTGATTTGTTATCACATAAAACAGGTCATGAAGCTTCACATGAAACATGTGGATATGTAACAGTAAGATATGTTTTCTTTTCTTTCTCTCTTTGTCAGCAAAGTGTACTATTTTGCTGCCAAACTTAATGCTCTTGTCAATTGATTCCTCATCCACCCATTGACCCCCATTGCAAGAGAACATTTGTGTGGGACATTTGTTTTTAGTGAAGCTACTTGCACTGTTCACTTTCCTATATGCATACATATATATATATATATATATATATATATATATAAGATATGTTTTCTTTTCTTTCTCTCTTTGTCAGCAAAGTGTACTATTTTGCTGCCAAACTTAATGCTCTTGTCAATTGATTCCTCATCCACCCATTGACCCCCATTGCAAGAGAACATTTGTGTGGGACATTTGTTTTTAGTGAAGCTACTTGCACTGTTCACTTTCCTATATGCATACATATATATATATATATATATATATATATATATATATATATATATATATATATGTGTATATGTA
>NW_015506196.1:366712-384368 GCF_001515645.1 Sinocyclocheilus grahami
TATATATATATATATATGTATGTATGTATGTATGTATATATACAGTATATACATATATATATACAAATTTGGCTGGCAGTGTGGGCTTGCCATAACCATGTTCTTTCATTCCAGCCTGTTCTCAATATGGCCTTGGCGTTCCAGAATGTTTTCGGTGAGAGACTGGCACAGTTGTACATACTGTCACAAAGCAGACATACTTTTTCCTTTTGAACACGCTACAGGCATTCCTAAAACAAAGTGCTCTATGCAAAATAAATAATTCACAAAACAACCTAAATGTCAGAGTAAGGAGCATGTGTCTGGTGCAACAGCACTATTTATGACCGCAGGGGTTATAGGGACTGTTATCTTGGGAACAGAAAGTCACTCACAAATAGACACTACATGACTAAAACTATGTTTTGACCTCCTACATATCCCTTCCACATCCAGTATCATCACAGAGCATTGCTTTTCTTCACGTTGGGTGAACCAGGGTAACCAGCGACCTTTTGGGTCATAGGTATTTACTCCTATATCATCTAAAACAGGCAGTGGAATGCTTTTATCATAAACAACTGGATGAGTTTTCTTCCCAGAGTTCATTCTCTCCAACTCCTTTATTCATCCCTTCTTCCCTCTGCAGATCCAAAGTTCATTCTTATGTCCCAAAAAAAAAATGGCAGCCAGGTGTGTGCCTTCATCTTAGCTCGTTCTCGCCACCCCTCCTAAAGATATATCAGGGGACTGTGGTTTGAGGCTTGACAAGTAAAAGAACATTTCCTGAAAAACATTTTAGAACTTAGAAGGTCAAATTCGAAATTAAATATAATGCATCAACCAATTCTCTTTCAAGATCATTGGTCACACTCTACAATAAGATTCAACTGGTTAACAGTTAATGCAATAGGTGTTGTGAGGCGTCATGAACAGTGAACAACAACGGCAACATTTTTTTTCGTTAAAAATATTAATTTATCTAGTTAATGCTAATATATAAATATATACCACTGTTCAAAAGTTGGGGGGGGGGGTATATTATTATTCTATTTTAATATACTTTAAAATTTAATTTTATTCCTGTTGTGGCAAAGCAGCTTTTTTTTATATAATCAGGGCTGAAATGATCATTCGTTTTGCTGCTTTCGTGAAAAACCGTGATCCATTTTTTGCAGGATTATTTGACAAATAGAAAGAAAACAGAAATATTTTGTTACATTATAAACGTCTTTACTGTTACTTTTGATCAATTCAATGCAGACTTGCTGAATAAATGTATTAATATTTTATTGACTCCAACCTTTTGAATGTCCTATTGTTAATTCATAAAACATTAGCTGATGCTTATTTATTCCACTTGAAATATAGAAAATGAACTACAATAAGTAGAAGTTAACATCAACCTAGATTAATAAATTATGTTCATTGTTAGTTCATGATACATAGTACATTAACTAATACTGTTAACAAATTGATCCTACTGTAAAATGTTGCCAAATCATTTTTCTTACCTCCATCTCTGCTTCGCATTCCATCTCTCTCTTTTTTCTTATATCATCACATTGCTACACGTATTCGTCTCCCTATGTACCAGGGCATGTGACCGCGCTTGTCTCACAGCATTCACCACACACAGTGTGGCCACAGTGATAACTAGCGGTCAAAACTACGCCTTAAAAGTGCTCTGCATCCTTTCTATTTCTCATTTTCTTTTTAAATAAGCCATAACTAGACTCAACAAGAAGTCTTCGAAAGCATCTGCATCCCTAAAGTCACCTGAACATCAAAAACGAACAACTTTATTAAAAGATGATCTTCGAAACCTTCCCCCATCAAAGGGAAAAAAAGGGAAAAAAGCGTTATTGCTCCACATTATCATGGTGTTTTTTTCACCCTAATTCTATAATATCCATATATACCTGACATGAACGTTTCCTACTCTTAGGAGCTAGGAGGCGATTAACTGCTTGTAAATAAAATAAAAAAGACAACGGAAGTTTACGAACAAAAGATAAATCCTGTCCATCCATGCAACCACGAGCTGACCTGCAGCAGAGCCCTGCTCACCTCCAGACTGCAGACCAGCACACAACAGCGATACCACAAGATTTTCAGGATGTGATGTCAATTTTACTGGAGGTGAGGGCGGGGTTAGATAGAGCGTTGTGGAGGGCAAGGATCTGCGACGAGTCCCTGCATACCCCATGAGCTTCTCAAGCACTGATTCCTGGGGTCCATAATTTGAGGAGGGCCGTTATTCTACTGGGACCATGCGGAGAACTGGAGGGGACCACAAAAATCCCCCAGACATCCTGGTCCCTTGTTCTGTCAGTAGTTAATTGTCTCACTACAGTTCAACTATCCCGCGGTGATGGGTGTGTTAATAAGACAAACATGCGTTCAGACACGCTAAGAGTTATAGTGGCCTGGGCCTGCTGTTACATAATATAATTTACTTTTTTTCATTACTGTTATTCATTATTTTCTACAATGACTTTAAACATTTAATTTTTTATCCTCTTTTTCATAGCTCATTTTCTAAAGAGTCATTGTGAAGTTTTTTTCTGTTACTTCGCTTGTATTCTCCCATCTCTCCAGGAGGCATCACAAAATCCGGGGTGCAGAGCGATCATTGGAGACGGTTTTGCGCAGTCGCACCCCTCGACGAATAGACCTCAGCATGTCCTCACCCTCCTGGGGCACTTCAGGATCGGGTTGGGACTCGGGGCCTGGTGGGGGCTGGTTTGGAAGCGAGAGGAAAGGGAACTGGGCCTCACCTAAGGCGTGAGCGCTGGCTACCAGCTCCCCGATCTTCTCCACCAGACTGTGGCGATTGGCAGCCAGCAGGTGATCTTCTTCACCTGGTTGGCCGTAGACGCTCATCTCTAAGCCGCCTACACCCCCTGAGCCCCAGGCTGTGTTAGGCAGGCTCAGCCGCTTTGGAGAGGCCTTCACGTACTCCAGCGCTCCCGGGGAGGCATCATCCGGCACATAAAAGACACATTCTTCGCTGCCCACACGGGCGGTAGGGCCTGTATACCCGCCAGGTGAGTCAGGCACAGTGGGGGTCTTGACTGGCACGATGGGTGGGCGTATAGGAATAGGGCCAGCGCTGGAGAGGGTGCGCCTCACCCCAGGCTTTGTAGAAGGTGTTCGGCGAATGGTGGCTGTGCCGGAGATACCGCCCCCTCCGCCGGGTGGTCCGCCCAGAGCACCAAGACCACTGGGCAGGCCTGCCGTGCTGGCAGGACGCTTAGTCTGTATCATGCGCCGATAGTTCTGGGCGATATTACTGTGACGGGGAATTGTGGAGGATTTATCGAATTCAGCCTGACCGTTGGCCTCAGTGTCTCCGTTCACTGAGTAACCATCATAATCGGAGCCTAACAAAAAAAATCCCACTTGTAACTTGTCAGCTCTTATAACTTGTTTTGAATTCAAATAATAATCAGTAATATCTGTTAAGGCCCAATCACACCAAGGTTGATAACTATAATAATAATAATGATACCTACAAAGTTTTCATTCTAAGAGAATAGGGAAGTCCACACCACAGCTATAGTGTCACAGTGAAATTACACAGAGAAACAATGTTGATAAAACCACTTTCAGAATGATTTGTTTTTCTAGCTGATGATTGATAAGAAGATTGACAGCCAATCAGAATCCACCTGATTTTAAAGAGCTTAAGCATTTAAAGCGGCAGATAACAACAGCAGCACGTGCTTGTAATAAACAAAGCGTTATTGTGCGTTGGTGCGGACACTAATATGGTTAGCGTTATAGCTATCACTTTTGGTGTGAACAGGCCTTTACTGAGAACATATGAGTAATTTTGACTATGTGTTACCCTGTGAGGGGATGGTATCTTCTGAGCAGGATGGGGTGGTTGTCTGAGTGCTGTATCCACTTGAGTACTGCAGGGAGTCTCGGCTGCTCTTCTGCTGCTCCATGCTGAGGCCTCGTGTCAGGACCATAGCTAGATCACTAGCAGCTGGGGAAACCTCCTCACCATGCTGCACCATTACACAATACATACAGACAGTTACATCAAGCACAGACTACACGCATGTAGCTCAATGTGTGTGCATATGTAGACCTAAACTTTGAATCCTAAACTATGAAAATCGAATTAATAAAAATTGACTAAAAGAAAATTATAAACATAAATACTATTCTAATCAATTATGTAAAAATAGTATTCCAATGTATTTATTTATGATACATAATTTGCAAACTGTGAGTCAAGGAGTCAGGCATCTTTATCCAAAAATGCTTAAAATGCACATCAATATATCAATTAAAATGTGGTGGAAAGGGTGGAAATCAAAAAAGAAAAATTACTTATTTTGTTATTAATGTATATCCAATGTTGGACACTGTCAACTATATGTGACCCTGGAACACAAAACCAGTCAGAAGGGTCAATTTTTCGAAATTGAGATTTATACACCATCTGAAAGCTGAATAAATAAGCTTTCCATTGATGTATGGTTTGTTAGGATATGACATTTGGCCGAGATACAGCTATTTGAAAATCTGGAATCTGAGGGTGCAAAAAAATCAAAATACTGAGAAAATCGCCTTTAAAGTTGTCCAAATGAAGTTCTTAGCAGTGCATATTACTAATCAAAAATACAGTAAGAAATGTACAAAATATCTTCATGGAACATGATCTTTACATAATATCCTAATGATTTTTGGCATAAAAGAAAAATCAATAATTTTGACCCATACAATGTATTTTTTACTATTGCTACAAATATACCCCAGCGACTTAAGACTGGTTTTGTGGTCCAGGGTCACATATAAGCTAGTGAGTGTGAAGTGCATTTTAAGAAACTTTAGCTGTATTGACAAAGCTGCTCATTTTCAAAATTCTTAATTTAAAGAAAATAGTAGTGGCAATGTATTAAAACAAATTAAACTAAATAATAAAAATTAAATAATATAATTCCAGAAGTGTTATTCAGCACTTAGAATTAATTTTTCTATTAGATTTGCATGACTTTTTTAGTTGTTTGTGATTGCAGAGTTAGAAATAGAAATTTCAATGTTTAATATACGGTGAAAGTTACCTTGGCAGCGATAGTGGCCGGGGTCATCCTTGGCCTCTGGGGGTCTTCCGAATGCATTCCAGAATACCCCTGTGACTGAGGAGAGGTTTCTGCCTCCCGCAGCCTATCCAGAGGCTCCTTCCTCCTCTGAAGTGTGCTGGCTAGCAGCTGCTCACCGGAACCTACCTTGGACCAGTCCTGAGGAAGTAGACTCGGTTAATTCAGTTCAGTCTATAGCAATAGATGCAACGGTCTCAGGGGCGAGAGAGAAGACTGGCCCACGATCCAGCAGTTTGAGTGTCCTTTCAACAGATACTTTCTTATGTGTTTTAGAGAAAACCCAATCTCAGTGTTTGAATAAACTGATAGGTACCTTCCGTGGTCTGCTCGGTTTAGCAAATCTCACAGCCAGAGATTTGAAACCAGCTTCATGCAGCCAACAGAAAAGGTGTGCGTTAAAAAGCAAAATGAGGTAATGAATGAGGCTAAGCAGAATGAAATCAAATCAAAATCACTGTCAGTAAGTGTTATTCAGGAGGCACATATTCAACACACACAAAAAGAAGAGGAAATAAACAAAACTGCAATGAGAATTGCCAATGGAGACAAACCTTCCAGCAAGGAACCTTGGATGTGGGAGAGGGTGTGTTGGATCCAGGGGAGCGGTTATAGGGTGGGGACGCAGGAAGTATGACAGAGAAAGGCCTGATGGAGCCAGGAGTGTGATAGAGAGCAGGGCGGAAGGTAGCGAAGGACGAGCCAAACTGCGGAATGGAGAGATAAGACCGAGACCGTCAGAGTAGCAAGAGACCCCCTTCCTTTTACTCATGGGCATGGGAGCCTTTGTGTGTGTGGCTTTGCAGATACATGCTGAGAGTGGCAGGAAAGATCAGATCTGATGACAGCACAAAGACGAAACCGGCAAGAGAGACAGAGAAGACCCCAACCTGCCAATCAGCAGCACAACCCTCATGGGTCCCACAGACAATCCAAAACACTGACAAGCCAAAACAATCCATCACTGACGGTTTCAGCACATGTATGTCTTATGGACAGAGTACTTGATACTTACTGTGGTTGGAGAGCTACACTCACTAACTGACTGGCAGGTCTCAGATGCATCCGAGGACGCTGAACTTGATGACTTCTGTAAGAAAGACCATAAAAGATGGGGTATCAGCAGGGAAACATTTAGAGGGCCTTCGTCAACGTTTTATTTATTTTTTTAGATTTGTGGTACTGCTTGCAATAAATGGACACATCATAAATAGAAAAATCACATTTTAAATTAATAACAGTTTTAACCAAATTTCAACACCTTCAGCTTGGAAAATGTAGTGTTGCCAAGTGAATGTCCAGTGGAGAGGACAAGAGAGAAGAGTTTGGAGTCAGTCAAATGTATTCATTTATTTATTTTCTTTTTTGTTAGTTTGTTATAATAAGTGAATGCTCAGCATGGATGCATTCAATTGATTAAATTGTTACAAAAAAGTTTCAAATAAATGCTGTTCTTTACAAAAATAAAAATGAAAACAAAGCTATATTCAGCATTGAAAAAAATATCTTTAACACCAAATATGCATATTATAATTATTTCCAAAGGATCATGTGACATGACTGGAGTAATGGCTGGAATAAATAACAGTTTAAAATATATTAAAATTTAAAACTGTTATTTAAAATGTTATTAAACATTTCATAATATTACTGTTTAATGTATTTTTTATCAAATGCATATTTTGAGTGCATACAAAACTTTAACTTTCAAAGACATTTAAAAATCTTACTGACCTTAAAATTTTGAAAGATAGTGTATTTGAATTATTACATGTACAAATAGATTTTTAATGTTGTTAAACACAATGAAACACATAATCAAAAAACAAGTAAAGACTTTTAGTATTCCTAAAATTTATGTGCCATTTTTTTCTCAGTATAGTTTAGCACTTTTTTCCATAGTTTTTTTTTTTTGTCATCTGCTGGTTGTTTTCATATCTACTGCATTATTTTAAAGGTGTGTTTTTATGCTTTAAACATTATATATATATATATATATAGAGAGAGAGAGAGAGAGAGAGAGAGAGAGAGAGAGCATCTAGAAGTGTTATATACTTATGAAATGTAAGGCTAAATGTAAGTTACAGCATTTAAAATAAAAACTGACAGTGCCATTATTTCCAACACTTACGACTTAAAAGTAAAACTAAAAAGATTCAAAGGGTTGTTAAAAAAGATATGCATTAATCATGAACACTGACTGGTGTGTTTCTGAATTTTCTATGCTAGTTTGACCCTCGATATGCTTATCCTTCAGTGTGTCACACACCTCAGCCATGTGTTTGGTAGATTCACAGCCAGGTAAAATCCCCTTTTCTTTCCATGGTCAGAGAGAGTAGCATGTGAGCTCCGAGACGAGTGCATGTCTCCTGCTTAGCTCCAAAGAAAGTGCTTAAGAAAGCACCTCCTCTGTGAATATATTATAAAGCCTGTGTTCCACATAAAATGCTTTACAAGCTAATTTCAAGCACTGCTTCCTATCACAATTTTTCCACTCAAGAATTGTTTGACATACAGTGGTTTATATTTCTTGTCTACAAGAGGTCCCTATAATCTTTCAGATGCAGATAGGGAATGTTGATTCATGTTTGAAGCTGGGACACAGATGTGCAATAACACTTTTTTCCATCATAGGAATAAATTACATTTTAAAATATATTAAAATAGAAAACAGCTATTTAAATTGTAATAATTGTTCACAATATTATTATTTTTTACTGTATTTCTGATCAAATAAATGCAGCCTTGCTGAGCATAAGATACTTCTTTCAAAAACATTTAAAAAAATGACCAACCCCAACCTTTTGAACAGTGCTGTATATAAATATCATAAATAAATATTTACAATCTATTAAAACAATGAAAAGAGTCTGTGAGGGATAGACTTACAGTCTTTACAATGCCACGCACATCCTAGATCACATAATTTTCACAACTTTCAGATCTGTTTTATGGAGTTTTTGTCTACTGCAGTTTTTTTTTTTCCCCCATCGGCTTTGTTCAACAACAGTACATTCCATTGAATGCCAAGTTCTTCTATCCCTCACAACTTTGTTTTCATTCCTGTCAAAAAATAAGATCTATACCTTCATGTTACCAAAATTTCAACAGTACCATGAAGGCAGCAGGAATAAATACTTTGAAATAAATACCTGGCTGGTTATATCAGAGGGCATGGGTGAGGGGGGTTTGGAGTAGACGTTGGCGTCCTGGGAGATGAAGCCGGAGTCGTGGGATGAGACGCTGCTTAGGCGGTGTGCAGCGGTTGTTAGCGGGTGGGCCACGCTGCGGTAGCGACAGGATGAACTGGGTGAGTGAGTCTGAGAGCCCCCAGAGGATCGAGAGGCGCTACTATGTGCGCTGTTTACACTGCTGCTGGGGCAAGGGAAAGTGCAACAGGACAGAGAACCGGGGGTGCAAGGGAGTGGTACGGTCATATATGGGCAGGTTATATGGCGATAAGTGTGAAACACACCCATAAGATTAGAATGAGCAGGCAAGGGTTTTACAGGATGACAGGAACATGGTTGACAGATGAAGGCAAGAAAAAAATTTATATGATAATAATTAACAAACATTTGAGGGACAAAAAAAGCAATGAAATTGTCAGTAAAAAAGAGATGGACAAACAAAGGTCTCAAGCAGTTATGAGGTTGATGGGTAAGGATGGAGGGCAGAGTGGGGGGCAGAGGGAGAACATATGTAAGACAAAGTTTGACAGGTGTGACACAGGGGGCCTAGTATGGAGATTGAAGGTTGTGTTCAGATATGTCGGCCTTGCGCAGCCAACGCACTTGAAGCAACCCCCATGACTCCATGCGAGGCGGACAAACAGGTACTAAATGACACTATTAAAAAAGGAAGCTTTAATTGGCCCTGGAGCCAAAGCAAAATACTAATGGTCTAATCAAAAACTCTAGAGGAACTGGCTATGTAAAAGTGATCTTAAAATACTTTCAATTTGTTTTGAAGCAATTACTTCATATTCCGGGTTAAAAACAGCACAGGAATATTAGACAGATTCTGTTGTTGAGGTTCTTAAATGGTTTTTAACCTGGAATATTAATTTAAGAGAGCAAAGCACTGAAGTTACATTAATCAGACACAACTAATTGCTAGTGAATTATAAAAGTAATAACATCATATTAAACTAGCTACTTTAGTCTACTTGTGTTCATTATAATTGTAGGTAATTGCTATGTTTCATCTTTGAGTTCATCAAAAGGAATCAATGGATGAATAACATGAATCAATAAGCATTAAACTGTGCCTGTTGAAAGCAAGGCTCTTACAGAATACAAAACAACATTTTCATGACCGCAGTGCTCTGTCTCTAATATGTTGTTGGGGTTGATGTCAACATACAGTGAGATTGTATAGCACAGCAGTAGCATTAGCAGCCCCCTCTTTCTCTGTACACGCACACACTTGCATTCAAAATATACACACACTCACAAAATATAACCTGGCTGCAAAAACAACAGCTAGTAGCTAGTTTCTAAGTAGTTATTTAGTTTATGCAAGATGGACATTGGCACTGGCATACCCTTAAAGGCTTAGTTCACTCAAAAATTACAAATCTGTTATCATTTACTCACTCTCATGTCATTCTAAACCCATAAGATTTTCTGTCTCTTTTGAAGTCCATTCCACAAAAACCCTGGTTCCTCGAGGGAAAGAGACGCTGCGTTGGAAAACGCTAGGGGAACGCCTTCTGTGACCACGCTCTGAATAACATGTGAAATCAGTCAAACAGCTGAGCGGGACGTCACGGGCAGGTGACGTCATGACCAGGAAGCTATAAAAGCACATGCGGCGGAGCCAGCGTCAGCTTCAGGAATGAGGCAAGTGCTGGCAGGGATGCCGGAAGTATGGCACCGAGACGAAGCGTCTCGTTGCCTCGAGGAACCAGGGTTACATACGTAACCTGAGACATTCCTCTTCAGGAACTCGAGCTGCATTGGAAAACGCTAGGGGAACGAGAATACCCACGCCGCCAGACTTCCAAATCTCTGCCTAGTGTGGAAGACTGCACATCTAGGGTGAGAGAACAGAAGAGCCCGGAGTGGCTAAAGTAGGTGGGGCCCGCCATCCAGAAGGCCAATTTCTGGAGGAGTGAATCTTGACCCCCAAAGGAGAGGGGAGATCAGAGGACTCGAGGCTATGGAATAGCATCCTGATCCACCACTTAGCATAAGCTTCTCTGGCCGGAGGCCTCAGCCTCAGAGCACCGCAGAGGAAACGTGTAAGAAGAGGGTGTCTTCCCACTGAATGGCCACCGGGAGGGGCGTGGTAGGCCACAATGGCCGCCACGAAGACCTCTAGGGTGGATAAACAGGCCTGCATGAACTCCAGAACTGTACCAAATGGGCAGTTAGCCGGGTCTGGCTGGCGGTCTCCGCAGAAATACAGTTTCCTCATAGAGGGAGCTCTGGATGGCGTATAGTCTCAACAACCTCGATTGAGAGACTGGAAGTTATGAGTTGTGCCTCCTCAGAGGCCACACCCACAGCTCCTGTGGGGGGCGTGCCCTCTGCCTGTGAGAGGAGATCTCTCCTGACGGGAATCTCCCATAGAGCGCCTTGTTTTGAAGCAATTACTTCATATTCCGGGTTAAAAACAGCACAGGAATATTAGACAGATTCTGTTGTTGAGGTTCTTAAATGGTTTTTAACCTGGAATATTAATTTAAGAGAGCAAAGCACTGAAGTTACATTAATCAGACACAACTAATTGCTAGTGAATTATAAAAGTAATAACATCATATTAAACTAGCTACTTTAGTCTACTTGTGTTCATTATAATTGTAGGTAATTGCTATGTTTCATCTTTGAGTTCATCAAAAGGAATCAATGGATGAATAACATGAATCAATAAGCATTAAACTGTGCCTGTTGAAAGCAAGGCTCTTACAGAATACAAAACAACATTTTCATGACCGCAGTGCTCTGTCTCTAATATGTTGTTGGGGTTGATGTCAACATACAGTGAGATTGTATAGCACAGCAGTAGCATTAGCAGCCCCCTCTTTCTCTGTACACGCACACACTTGCATTCAAAATATACACACACTCACAAAATATAACCTGGCTGCAAAAACAACAGCTAGTAGCTAGTTTCTAAGTAGTTATTTAGTTTATGCAAGATGGACATTGGCACTGGCATACCCTTAAAGGCTTAGTTCACTCAAAAATTACAAATCTGTTATCATTTACTCACTCTCATGTCATTCTAAACCCATAAGATTTTCTGTCTCTTTTGAAGTCCATTCCACAAAAACCCTGGTTCCTCGAGGGAAAGAGACGCTGCGTTGGAAAACGCTAGGGGAACGCCTTCTGTGACCACGCTCTGAATAACATGTGAAATCAGTCAAACAGCTGAGCGGGACGTCACGGGCAGGTGACGTCATGACCAGGAAGCTATAAAAGCACATGCGGCGGAGCCAGCGTCAGCTTCAGGAATGAGGCAAGTGCTGGCAGGGATGCCGGAAGTATGGCACCGAGACGAAGCGTCTCGTTGCCTCGAGGAACCAGGGTTACATACGTAACCTGAGACATTCCTCTTCAGGAACTCGAGCTGCATTGGAAAACGCTAGGGGAACGAGAATACCCACGCCGCCAGACTTCCAAATCTCTGCCTAGTGTGGAAGACTGCACATCTAGGGTGAGAGAACAGAAGAGCCCGGAGTGGCTAAAGTAGGTGGGGCCCGCCATCCAGAAGGCCAACTTCTGGAGGAGTGAATCTTGACCCCCAAAGGAGAGGGGAGATCAGAGGACTCGAGGCTATGGAATAGCATCCTGATCCACCACTTAGCCTAAGCTTCTCTGGCCAGAGGCCTCGGCCTCAGCATACCGCAGAGGAAATGTGTAAGAAGAGGGTGTCTTCCCACTGAATGGCCACCGGGAGGGGCGTGGTAGGCCACAATGGCCGCCACGAAGACCTCTAGGGTGGATAAACAGGCCTGCATGAACTCCAGAACTGTACCAAATGGGCAGTTAGCCGGGTCTGGCTGGCGGGCTCCGCAGAAATACAGTTTCCTCATAGAGGGAGCTCTGGATGGCGTATAGTCTCAACAACCTCGATTGAGAGACTGGAAGTTATGAGTTGTGCCTCCTCAGAGGCCACACCCACAGCTTCCACAGCTCCGGGCGGGGGCACGCCCTCCGCCTGTGAGAGGAGATCTCTCCTGACGGGAATCTCTCCTAGAGCACTGTCGAGGAGAGAAATCAGGCCTGAGACCCAACTCGGCCCGGCCAGAACAGGGATACTAACAACAGACGGGCCCCGTCCCAGCGCACTCTCTCTAGAACTCCCGGGAGCAGAACAATTGGAGGAAAGGCGTATAGACGAAGCCTCGGCCACGTCTGTACCATGGCATCCAGCCCCAGTGGAGCTGGATGAGTCAGAGAGAACCAGAGGGGACAGTGTGATATCATATGAGTCGCAACAGGTCCACCTGAGCCTGGCCAAACACTCTCCATATCTGCTTCACCACCTCGGGGTGAAGCATCCATTCCCCGGGCCTCAGCCCCTGCCTCGACAGGATATCTGCTCCCTTCTTGAGATGCCCAGGAATGTAAACTGCTCTCAACGAGAGGAGCTTGTCCTGGGACCACACAAGTATCTGGTGCGCCAGCTTGTACAAGGGGCGCTAACACAGAACTCCCTGGTGGTTGATGTAAGAGACCACCACTGTGTTTCAGAACTCGAAACATGGCCAGCATCTCCAGACAATTGATATGCCACGTCAGATGGCGACCACTCCACAAACCGCGGGCAGGGTGGCCACTCATGACCGCACCCCAACCGGTGAGGGATGCATGCGTCGCTAGCTTACGCAGCGACAAGGAGCTCCCAGCACCAGGCCCTGAGACAAGAACCAAGGTTTCCTCCACATGTCTAAGGCACGTAGGCACCTCCGCGTGACCTTAAGCATGCGAAGCGGGTTTCCCCTCGGGGAGAACCCCTTGTTCTTGTGCCACCACTGTAGGGGTCTCATGTACAGCAGGCTAAGAGTTATCAGGTTGGACGCAGCTGTCATCAGCCCAACCAGACTGGAACTGCTTGACAGTGAGTGACCGGCCTTCTCTTACTCTCGTGACTGAGGTGAGGATCGACTCGATCCAAGCAGGAGACATACATGCCTGCATCGTGGTCGAATCCCACACCACGCCCAGATAAGTGGTTCTTTGTACTGGAGAAAGCACACATTTCTTAGCGTTAAGTCTTAACCCCAGCTCCTTCGTGTGAGCGAGAACGACATCTCGATATCAAACCGCCATCCACTCTGACTGAGCTAATATCAACCAATCGTCGATGTGGTTGAGTCATGAAAGTGTGGGGTGAGAGTGCAAGGCCTAAGGAAGAACCAGTATTGATAGGTTTTGCCCCCAAAAGCAAACCTCAGGAACTTCCAATGATGAGGAAGGATTGAAATATGTGCATCTTTTAGATTGATCGTGTAGCAACTCAGCTCATGACAGGAAATATGAATAATTAACCATAACTAGTTATAATTAACTATTCATATTTTAGATCCGCTGTAGATATTTAGCTGACCACTCAGGGTCAACTGTCTTGTCAATTCTAAGAACGTTAATTTCCTGGTTAAGGGAAATAACTTTCTTACTGTACAATTCTACCAAGCTTGTAACGTAAATCTGCATGATTAAGTGACTCCGGTTATGAGCAAACAATGAACATGTCAAGTGTGATACAAGTAAGGTTTTATTAACTACATAATGCCTTTCTGAGGTGTTAGGTGCATTTCGGGGGAAGGGTCCATAGACCCTCGTAATTGGCCCTTTGGTTAGGTGAGGGGGCGTTAGATATTATTTGTTAAATATAACAAAAAGTTGTGTGTCTGATTGGTCCAAATGCTACAATCGTGACACATCAGTCCTCGAACTTGGTCTGCGACACTACCTGTTTGAGTGCGAGTGTGCTGAACTTCAGTCGCATGACTGAGCGGTTCAATAGGCGCAGATCTAAAATAGGACTCAACCCCCATCCTTCTTCGGAACAATGAAGTACCGGCTGTAGAACCTTGTGCGGAGGGACCACCTCAATGGCCTCCTTCTCTAAGATAGTAACTACTTCTTATTCTAATACCAGAGCCTGCTCGGGACCCACTAGAGTGGGGGCCCCCATTGAATCGAGGCGGACGAGAACCGAACTGGATTCTGTAGCCTCTTCCTACAGTACGCAGGACCCATTGAGACACATTTGGCAGTAGCTTCCACACTGCTAAATAATCTACTAAGGGAATCAGTCTCTCGAAACTGATCTCTGGTGTGCCCAGAACGGCTAGTCCGGTGCCCTGTAGCGGCACACCGGCAGGGGACGGCCGAACTAGCTGCTCTTGATACCTCCCTAGAGGTAGCGAGCCTCTTAGTACCGCTACGTTTCCGGGCGGTAACTGAGAGAAAGAACCTTGTGCGGAGGGACCACCTCAATGGCCTCCTTCTCTAAGATAGTAACTACTTCTTATTCTAATACCAGAGCCTGCTCGGGACCCACTAGAGTGGGGGCCCCCATTGAATCGAGGCGGACGAGAACCGAACTGGATTCTGTAGCCTCTTCCTACAGTACGCAGGACCCATTGAGACACATTTGGCAGTAGCTTCCACACTGCTAAATAATCTACTAAGGGAATCAGTCTCTCGAAACTGATCTCTGGTGTGCCCAGAACGGCTAGTTCGGTGCCTTGAAGCGTCTGCACACTGACAGGGGACGCTGAACTAGCTGAACGCGTGCTCTCACTCGAGAAATTTATATCCCAAGAGCCCCTGTATATCTAACTTCTCATAGTCAGACAAATACTTAATTTTATTCCTCAGAATTAAATGCAATCAAACAACCAGACGCAGAGGAAGCAGATCCATACACGAAACCCACGAGCACAGCCACCGCTCCACCTCGGCGAAAGCGGGCCGGCACCGCAAGGAACGCTAGTGAAGGCTCCCTCCTCAAAGAGAGCCCTCTCAGAGCGAAGCAAGGCAGTAACAACTGTGCTTCGCTCCCAAGCAAACCACGCACAGGCTGTGTGTATCCCCACTCGCGCTATAACGTTTTCTTTGGGCAGGGAGGAACACACAACCTACAACGTGGCTTGTTCTCGCCCTTGAAATGCTTTGTCTTTGCATGAGCTTAGACATAGCTGGAGCTTATAGACTTTCACAATTGACACACAGAGCGCTTCGCTGAATGACAGAAAGCTGACGCTGGCTCCGCCGCAAGTATTTTTATAGCTTCCTGGTCATGACATCACCCGCCCGTGACGTCCCGCTCAGCTATTGGATTGATTTCACATGTTATTCAGAGCGTGGTCACAGAAGGCATTCCCCTTGCATTTTCCGACGCAGCTCGAGTTCCTGAAGAGGAACTTTGACACTTCAAAAAGTTCATAAAGCGATCGTCACGCAAGCACATTTGATGTTGTCTATGTATGTGTGCTGATCAATGTTTATATTTGAATAAAAGAATATATTAAATCTGTTCATCATAAAGTGATCATGTCTCTTCGGAAGACTTGGGTTAAAGTGCTTGATTCATATGGATTACTTTTATGATGTTTTTTATAAACTTTTTGAAGCATTATAGTTTTGGTGGAATGGACTTTCAATGGAGGAACAAAAATCACTTAGGTTTCATTGTGGTTCGAAGATGAATGAAAAGCCACTTTTCCATCAAAATTACCTGGAACAATTTGTCCCAGGAACTTTTTCCCCCCAGACCTGTTGCTGTCTGTGTTTCCATCGCAGCCTAAAGTACCGTGAAGATTAGGCAAATAGTCTGGTGATGTAGTAGGACTGCACGCAACTGCTCCTCCCAGTCCAGGAGGGGGCGCTAATGTCGATCAACGATTGCGTCATACAAAGCGATGGACAATCATAATTGTTTTGTCACCGTTTCATCATTTCATCCTCGGCACTGCACCAACGCCGCACCGCAACAGACATACAAGTGGTTGTATTTCAACCACCAAAAATGGAGGTTGAAATACAATGTGGCGTAGAGTAAACCAATCCAAATGCTGCGTGAACTCAACCAATCAGCATGTTCAGTGCCCAAGTCCCACCCCCAAAAGTTCCAGACCTTTGAAAAAGTACTACCTCGTGAGCAGGGACTTTCTGAGGGGCAAATTTATTTAGATCCTGGTTCCTGCGGTGGAAAAACACAGATTACCGCCCCAAAGTCCCCAGTTCCTGGGGAAAGTTCCTGTGGTGGAAATAGGCTTAAAGACTAATAGGTTTAAAATGACATGAGGGTGAGTAATTTATGACAGAATTGTTCATCTTTCGGGCAAACTATCCATTTATCATGGTATGACCAACTGGTATATGGTTTGTTTTCCAATCCAAGATGTTCTACAATTTTAGACCAGCTTATGACTATCTCAGACCAGCTTAAACCAATAAAATACCAGCTACCATGTCCCAAGACACAGCATAAGCTTTATTTTCCAACAGTGTAGTTAGTTACAAGTACGGGCTGACATTTGGCTAATTATATTTTGTACTCAATTGTATTGTCGTTTTGCAACAAACAGCAATGTTCAAAGCAATTCCAACAAAGAAAAGCCAAGCAACATAGTACACAGCACAAGCAACAAATCTATCCAGCAGAAAAAAAGGCTTATAACCAGAAATAAAGATTTGATAAGTGTGCTAACATTACTGGCAGCATAATGTCTCTATTTCTTTATCACTCTCGCTCTCACCTGCACATGCTGCTTTTCCTGGAGCCGGAGCTGTTGGGAGAAGAGGGGGGAGTCTGGTAGGACCAAGAGTAATCTGAACCCTTAAGGTCTTTTATTACCTGAAAGAAAGAGACATAGAGAGGCAGTCTTAGAGTTAATGGCCTTTTTTCTGCAAAACACTGTACATACATGGTGACTGGAGTACATAAGAAGGATGTGCACCTGCTCACTGGCTGGGGGCAGTTTGTGGGGGTCTGAGGTTAACACGGTGAGGTCATCAATAATGGCCTGCAGATGAGTGATCTCTCCCAACATGGCAATCTCTCCATTCTAACAACACACGAGGATAAAACCACAAGTTCATAGATCAGATTTTAACATCACATAATGCCATTTAAATGTCAGACAGTAACATATTCTAAGAGCATAATTTTTGCTTTAAATCTTAAGACAGGTTCCTCATTACCACTACCATATACAGTATGACGAACAAAATTTTGATGAAACATTTCCTCTTTACTTTTAAAAACATAAATCTGGATTGGAGAGTGAATGAACTGCATAAAGTGTCCAGCATACACTAACGTTCAAAAAAATTTAAATAAAAAAATTGAACTTTCTATTCATCAGAGAATATACAGGTGCATCTCAATAAATTAGAATGTCATGGAAAAGTTTTTTCCATGTTTTCCAATTACATTTATTTCAGTAATTCAACTCAAATTGTGAAACTCGTGTATTAAATAAATTCAAAGCACACAGACTGAAGTAGTTTAAGTCTTTGGTTCTTTTAAATGTGATGATTTTGACTTTGACCAATTCACTATCTCAACAAATTAAAATACTTCATAAGACCAAT